>NC_134691.1:80615723-80915723 GCF_050947455.1 Rhinoderma darwinii
TTGTTTTTTTTCTAGTTCATGTTTAATTTAAATAACACTTTATGTACTTGAAGGTCAAAAAATGCCAGACACTACCAGAAAAGGAGAGAGGGGGAGGGATAGATAGGGAGAGTCCTTATATGAATTCTAAGTTATGAAACTATTGAACATCATCAGGAATGGAAACTTATAGTGTGAGAGAGTCAGAGACATGAAAGAAATGAATGATGATTAGTTCTCATGGTAAGTAATGAGCCATCTCAAAAGAACTGCATTACCATGGGCACACAGTGCAGGTTTTGGAGGTACAACACATCTTAATTGGGCACTAATGTAAAAGCAATTAATTTCTTTATGTAACAAGTTACTTATTTATATACAGTCAGCAAAGTCTAATCTCTACACTGGCTGTATCCTCTGCTGAAGATCCTGGGGAAGGGTGTAAATTATTACTAAATGACCAATACAATTTCATTAAATAGGTAGATATGTTTTTAAATCAGGTAGGAAAAGAGAGGTGAGGAGATACTATGGTATACGTGATACTAGTTTATATAGATATTATTTGTGACTGGTAGTGTGTCTTTCACTCTGACGCTTTACACTAGGCTGATGCAAGAACGACAGGTGTACTCATCCCTTCTTTAAGTCCATCTCTATAGTGTATCATTTTCATAGGGAGTTATCTTCTGAATTTTTATGAATATTTTTGCCGATACATTAGTGGGAATCAGACAATTTTAGTTAGCGGTTTGAAATATTGAGGTCCAACTATTGCACGAGGAATGGGATATAGAGGTAAATCAACCTCCATGGTCCCAACTTTCCATAAGTTTTTCTTTCCAACAAAGTATTTATTAGCAGGGACTCTGATGCTGATTTCACTTCTATAAGCAAATTTCTATTGATTCTCCAAAATGAAATTTCCTTGAATCTCGAACTTGGCACACCAACTCGGCCATCTCTTCTTCTAGGAATGTATTTCATATCTGGTTTACTGAAAAACTCCAGCAGATATATAAAATCTCGATGTTTTTTTTTCTTAAATCCATAACTTTCCGTCAGTGGCGCTCTAGGCAGTCACCTTCTCTGCTTCACCTTCGACCCATCCCAAGAGAAGTCCTGGTGGAGGAAGAACTGAGGGCACATTATTGATGTTTCTATTTTTCCCACTACAGAACGTTATAGCATATGGCTAGGGTTTCCAACTGCTGAGACCCCCACCTATCACTAGAACAAAGAGGCTGCTGTGTCCTAGTCATTGGTAAGGGTCACAGCAGTTGTACCCCCACCGATCTGCAAGTTCTAAGAGTTTTTGTAAAGATTGGGCTCTCTAAATAAACTTTTTGAGATTGCGGCACAATCAGAAATTAAAGCCCAGTACTTACTTCTAATTTTACTTACTGTATGTATACAATATGTAGTGTTGAATGTATAAGTTCCATCCATATAGCACGCTATTCAGATACATATAAAGAATATCACTGCTCCCTTCACCCCCCAGAACCATGATCTCAAGGACAGTGCTCAGGGACTGACTCTTAGTACAGAATGCATTTCAAATTTCAGTGTTTTTTTACGTGGTTATCTATAATTCTGTCTTCCACTGTTTTACATTATAGTCATCATTTTGTTAAGATGTCGGACCTTTTAATGCGGATAGATGTACCTGGTGAACTTTAATGCTGCTAAGATTATAAAAAAACATAAGTGCAGAGCCTCATCGGATGGCAGCAGCTCCTGGCAGATGCTTCATTTAGGTTCTGATTCTCCTGCCCATTCTCCTCTGCAGCAGTGAGAGCTTCTTTTGCATATGAAGCACTGCAGACTGATAAAAGTCTCGGGTGCTTCACTGTAGTACACTAAAGAGCTGGTCATATATGTAAAAATTTTTGGTATGAGAAATCATGAGCCATTATGACATGAATCTTCACGTCTATGGCAACAAAACAGCTGAATGCCATCCACTAATATCCCATGAATTGTTAGAAACATATATTAAAGGTGTTTGAGGAATTTTGGATGATAAGGCGCATAGAACGTATGTTTTTGTTTTTTTCAATAATTACTTGCATAAATTGTCAGGGCCAATATTTATTAATTTATTGTTTATATAGCACCAACCTATTCTGCAACACTGTACACAGGATGTATTCACTTGCTACCCAGAGAGGTTAGTAACATCCAATATTAGGCTTTCAGCATACACATGTAGACCACTGTAAGCCAGGGGCGAACAACAGAGAAGAACAGTAAATAGTTCCTTGATTCCCAACTGCTTATTTACGGGTATGTCTGGCCCTAAGCTTACCTGACAGAAGGTAGTTATGATGTTACAGTAGCTTACCTGAGAGTAGCTTACCTGACAGAAGCTAGTTATGATGTCATAGTAGCTTACCTGAGAGTAGCTTACCTGACAGAAGCTAGTTATGATGTCACAGTAGCTTACCTGAGGGTAGCTTACCTGACAGAAGCTAGTTATGATGTCACAGTAGCTTACCTGAGAGTAGCTTACCTGACAGAAGCTAGTTATGATGTCACAGTAGCTTACCTGAGAGTAGCTTACCTGACAGAAGCTAGTTATGATGTCACAGTAGCTTACCTGAGAGTAGCTTACCTGACAGAAGCTAGTTATGATGTCACAGTAGCTTACCTGACAGAAGCTAGTTATGATGTCACAGTAGCTTACCTGAGAGTAGCTTACCTGACAGAAGCTAGTTATGATGTCACAGTAGCTTACCTGAGGGTAGCTTACCTGACAGAAGCTAGTTATGATGTCACAGTAGCTTACCTGAGAGTAGCTTACCTGACAGAAGCTAGTTATGATGTCACAGTAGCTTACCTGAGAGTAGCTTACCTGACAGAAGCTAGTTATGATGTCACAGTAGCTTACCTGAGAGTAGCTTACCTGACAGAAGCTAGTTATGATGTCACAGTAGCTTACCTGACAGAAGCTAGTTATGATGTCACAGTAGCTTACCTGAGAGTAGCTTACCTGACAGAAGCTAGTTATGATGTCACAGTAGCTTACCTGAGAGTGGCTTACCTGACAGAAGCTAGTTATGATGTCACAGTAGCTTACCTGAGAGTAGCTTACCTGACAGAAGCTAGTTATGATGTCACAGTAGCTTACCTGAGAGTAGCTTACCTGACAGAGGCTAGTTATGGTGTCACAGTAGCTTACCTGAGAGTAGCTTACCTGACAGAGGCTAGTTATGATGTCACAGTAGCTTACCTGAGAGTAGCTTACCTGACAGAAGCTAGTTATGATGTCACAGTAGCTTACCTGAGAGTAGTTTACCTGACAGAAGCTAGTTATGATGTCACAGTAGCTTACCTGAGAGTAGCTTACCTGACAGAAGCTAGTTATGATGTCACAGTAGCTTACCTGAAAGTAGCTTACCTGACAGAAGCTAGTTATGATGTCACAGTAGCTTACCTGAGAGTGGCTTACCTGACAGAAGCTAGTTATGATGTCACAGTAGCTTACCTGAGAGTAGCTTATCTGACAGAAGCTAGTTATGATGTCGCAGTAGCTTACCTCAGAGTAGCTTACCTGACAGAAGCTAGTTATGATGTCACAGAAAAAATAAAAATAAATTATTTCAAAGGTGTACATAGTCTTTAAATCCATTTGTTATGTTACAAAAGCTTATCTGGCTATCTGTGATATCACAGCAGCTTACTGGGCTGAAACAGCTGTGATGGTTGACAACAGTTATTTGACTAGAACCGCAGTTGTGATGTCACAACAGTTTATCTGACAGTAACAAACGTGATGTCACAGCAGCTTATCTGATAATAACACTCTTGTAATGTCTCAGTAGCTTACCTGATGGAAATCCACTTGTGATGTTTCAGTAGCTTACTTGACTGAAACTCTTCTGATGTCACAGCAGCTTATCTGACAGTAACACTTTTGTGATATCACAGTAGGTTACTCAGGGGCGGACACTGGCAACAGTTGGCCCCTTTATAAAAACAGTATGTAGGGTCCTTGATTTCCAACTGCTAATTTAATGAGAACTGGGTGCTAGCCATAGACAACTTCATTCATGGCTTTCTAGAAATCCCTCACCGCTGCACCAATCCACCAGTAATTGTGAGACATTGATGGGAATATAGCAGTGGCCCCCTGCCTGCAGTGTCCATGTGTAGCTGCACAGGTTGCACATATGATATGTATTCCCCCTGCTGTATACTGTCAGCTTTATACTACAGATTATTTGGCAACAATTCTGGGACTTCCTAAAAGACTTTGTTTTAACATTTAAAGGGGTTATTCTGGTACTGAAAAATACTTTCCAATTGCTGCAATTGAGATAAATTAACAATAGATGCAGTACTTTTACCTGTCCTTTACCCCCTGGCGATCCAGCACTAACGCTCTGGCAGCACTCCCCCTGATTGTTAACGTGCACATAGCATGTGACTGCTGCAGCCAGAGGACTTAGAAGGGCTCAGAGCTGACAAATCGTATTTCTTAACAAGGGGGGTAGGACACCCAATTGTTAATTTATTCATACATTTCGAGGAAGAATAACAGAGGAATGGCACAATGCACAGTTCTAAGAGAAGATGCTCCAGAATTGTTCTTTATAGGGAGTATTTGCTAAAACGGACATCTCAGGGAATCTGACATGTTCTCTGTAAATTATATTATTATTATTTAGTAGTGGCATTTCGTTTCCTGTATTGAGAGGATCATTCCAAATAATTTCTGTCTTTCACCAATGTCAATGCCATTAATAGAGTATCAAGGTAGAGGATATGAGCATTTTTTTCTTTTAAGAAATGTGATTTTATTATAATTAAAAACAACAAATATGGGGAAATTGGGGCAATAATTGTTTTTTAATACATTATAAGTTCAGAATAAAATGGGAGAAAGTTGTTTAACTAGTGGAAAGCATGTACATTGACATTTATATTTCATATCTTATACTGAATATATTTTTATGTGAATAATACCAATAGGACTCAGTGTTATTTCCCTTAATAAAGTGAATTTGACTTCTTTCCACTATTGTAAATGAATCATACTTCTGATAACTATGAGAGTTTTCAGACCTATTGGTAATGTGTGGTCTACATATCAATTTGGGATGAGTACGTAAAGACGACCCCCCCCCCCCCCCCCCCCATTTCACTTCTAAACAGCTTGCACGTGGCTTATTAGATCTTTGTTGGGGAATTCCAAGAACTACATTGATAGTCATCTAATGAGGAGTGGGATGATTTCAATAGTAGATATTCACAGCAACAATTAATCCCTTTGACTATGCTTGATTTAGAATGAGGAATTGAGAATCTCCTCTGTGCTCTGCTCACAACTTTTTTTGAGTGAAACGATATTCGTCTAGTAAAGGAAGTAGTCTATGCTTAATTTGTGTACGTTATGAATTGCTTTTGTTCAGTAAAGACTGTACCATAGCACAGTAAAATATATTGGTGTACAGGTTAATATTTTTTTATTCTGTTCAGAATTGATGATTTAGATGGATATACTTTATACTGCAGACATATTAAATATATCCTTAACCCCTTAAAGTGGTATTCCCATCTTAGCTATTCTTATCGCCCCCACCCGCGATGTGATCGTCGGTTGCCGATTGTTGTCATGGCAGCCTTGCGGTGTATTGAAGACCCCAGGTCCTCCTGGTTTCTCATCCTATTAAGCTCTTCCAGAGGCAGGGCTTAATAGGGGAGCGATAAAAATACAATAGACTTCTGTATTGCAGCGTATGTTACAAGCGATCTAACAATCTCATGCTCAAGTGCCCTAAGGGAACAAAAAAAAAAAAAACTTTTTTTTTTTTCTTTTTTTTTTTTAAATAAAATAAAGCTTTTTACACTATCCAATTTTTGTTTTTCAACTTACAAAAAAGGGTAGATACATAAGTACGGAATCAAAGACTTTCTATTCAGCCCGCACACCACTCCGAAGGAAAGCCGATCAGAAACTAAGTGGCACAGTGCTCACCTGAGCGCTTCTGTCACTTCATTTTAGCGATCGGTGGGGGTCTCAGTGCTCAGACCCCAACTGATCGATACTTCTGGCATGTCACTATGACATGTCAAAAGTTTTTTAAAAAGTTTAGTTACCCCTTAAATAAAATATTGTAAAAAATAAATAAATTAAACATAAACGGTAAAGTCGTGTCCATGAGAGTGTGAACTTTCAGAATATAATGTTATTTATCCCACATGGTGAACGCCGTACTAAAATAAAAACGTCAGAATTGCTGTTTTCTGGTCACCTCACCTCCCTGAAAAAATTGAATAAAAAGTGTTCAAAAATGATACCAATAAAAGAAAGCAGTTGCCCCTCCAAAAATAAGCCCTTACATAGCTGTAGTTATGGGTTTTCAGAATATAGTTTTTTCGTTTTTCCTTCTCCACTTTCTAAGAGCCATACATTTTTTATTTTTCCATCAACATAGTCGTATGTGGGCTTGTTTTTTCGGGACAAGTTGCATTTTCTCAGAAAGCCGAGCAATTGGTGTACGGGCTCATAGACTTTCTATTGAGCCCGTAGACCAATTGCTCGGCTTTCCAAGAAAAGCAGAACAGAAACAAACCGACTCAGCACTCACCAGCGCTTCTGCCGCTTAGTTTTAGCGATCGGTGGGGGTCACAGTGCTCAGACCTCAACAATCAAAACCTCTGACATGCCACTATGACATGTCAGAAGTTTTTTTTAAAGTTTAGTTACCCTTTAAGGGGGTAAGACGCAGGCCACATTTTTTATTTTTGCCCTGTAGCATTCCAACAGTCATAACGTTTTATCTACATTGACATACCTTGTTTTTTGTATGACAAGGTTTTCTCTTTTTTACTATTTTGGGATGCATTTTACTCTATAGGAGAATGCCGATTCCATTTTTTCTTTTTTTTTCTGTGTTAAATATTTATTTCTTTATTTCTGTTCTTACAGAAATGGGCATATGTATATATTAGTTACTGGTCTGTGAAATTTAAGTAATAAAATATCAAATATATAGAATTTTCTTTCAACATTTTTTATTGTTATTTTTCAAAGTAAAAGTAGTCTACGTAACAGGTGTTATTCCTGTTAGAGGTTAGTCTTTTTGAACTCCTAAAGGGGTTGTCCCAGAATTGGTCTTTTTTCAGAACACCTAAGTATATAAAACATACTTCAAAAGCAGAGGGGTTGGATCCAGCGCTGCAGGTACGATGTCTATTAAAACGGGAGTCTGTTCCCAAGTTTTATTGTATCTTAATTAAAATCGTAGCAAGTAAGCTACGTATAGTGGTTGAAGTGACAAGTGGGTATTGTCCAAATCCAGAGGGAAAAAGAAGTATAGGCGGTAGCCTACGCGTTTCTGACCTTCTCCAGGTCCTTAGTCATGGCTTATGTTACCATAAGCCATGACTAAGGACCTGGAGAAGGTCAGAAACGCGTAGGCTACCGCCTATACTTCTTTTTCCCTCTGGATTTGGACAATACCCACTTGTCACTTCAACCACTATACGTAGCTTACTTGCTACGATTTTAATTAAGATACAATAAAACTTGGGAACAGACTCCCGTTTTAATAGACATCGTACCTGCAGCGCTGGATCCAACCCCTCTGCTTTTGAAGTATTTCTGACGTGTGCCGACACGGGGATCCGTGTGCTGACTTACTTGTGACAAGGTGAGCTGGAGGATTTTTTTCTACACTTTTTTCTTATATAAAACATAGTATAATTCCCTCAGAAACGTACTCTTTAATCTATCCCTCTATACTTTTGGCCTCCGGTTCCTCCATTTAACTCTATACATGGACCCAGTAAACTGGGCGGGCCTAATGAGTGTCACGGACACTGGGTTTGTGGACCCACTAGGCCGCTCCACCGTAGCGGGGAGGCAGCTGACCAGGTCACAGTCTATGCGAACGTAAAAAGGCAGACAGTAATGCTTGGGTACCTGAATTAGTCCGGGCGGTGGCTGTAGCTTCAGCACGGGTGGAGGCAGGTGCGGCAAGTGGCGCCAGACGTGGCGGGCAGTATCCGATGAGCGGTAGACACTTGACGTGGCAGATGGCACTTGACGTGGCAGATGGCACTTGACGTGGCAGATGGCACTTGGCGTGGCAGAAGACACTTGACGTGGCAGATGGCACTTGACGTGGCAGAAGACACTTGAACGCGGGTAGGCACAGGAACAATACGGAATACAGGAACGGTAACAGGGCACGGGTAACAGCTGGAACGGGAGACACTAAGGGACCATTTGCGAGACAGACTGGGAAAGACTAACAACGCTCAGGCAAGGATTAGAAGGCCTGGGGCCTTCTTATAGACAAGGAAATCGTGGCAGTTGATGATGATGATTTCCTAATTGTGCGCGCTGGCCCTTTAAGGCCGGGCGCGAGCGTGCGCGCGCACCCTACGGGACCCAGCCGGACGGAGCGGAAGTGAGCGCTGGCATCTCCTAGGACGTACTAATATTACTAATATAATGACAGATAAGTATTTTTTTTTTACAAATTTTTTGCACTATAAATAAAAATACTGATTACGAGAGTCATAACTTTTATATTTTTCTGTCGATCTATAAGAGCTGTATAAGGATTTTGTGAGAAGGGTATTGAAAAAAAACAACAGCTATTCCACTATTGTGTTTTGCACTTTATAATTCTATGATTCAGGCCGCTACAGTGGGAGCATGGCTGTCAATCACAGCTCCTGTGCCCGCATTATCACCTTTATGTAACTGTATGTCATGGTGCCGCAATGTGAGACAATACTTGACGTACAGTCATGGTGCCTTAAGGGGTTCAAATCAATGGACCATCTATGTAAACCAAGGAGCAGAGGACTACCCACAATAAAATATGGATCTGGGTTGTCTGGAGAATCCTGTCGAAAATATATGTTGGATGTTTTGTTGGTCTGTAACTGTGATACCACCTGTTAAGTGACAATTACAGTGCATAGGCTAGGTATCCTTGTTTTGGCAAAACATGAAAAAAGTTACGTGCTAGACCTCAGATCGCTATCAGCCGACCTCTCTCTTCAATGTATAGAGGGAGACAAGGTGCTGTCAGACCTCTCTGGTAATGGCTTAATTTACAGAAGAAGAATAGATTCGGCATGGTAAAATCCAACATGACTGATCTTTGTTGCCCCTAACATTTGCCATCAGGGTCAGGGGGCCACAATATACATTAGATTATCAGTGGATCTTGTAGAAATTGTCAGTATACATCTACACTAATCGAATGTGTATGGAAACAGTTGCTACCGGTAACATTTTCTTAATTTGTAACTGAAGTAAAAGAGGCAGGTCCAAGGTGATCAGTTTTTTACCTTGTTTTAATACATTAAAACAAGAAAAGCTACCAGCATACTGCAAGCAGACATCCCCCATGTAACAAAAACAGAGAGTGTGGAGTCCAGATCTTGTTTTTCTGCTGCTCCTTTCTGCACAGTCCTTCAATTGACATTTTCTTTCTCGCTTTCCCTGACTATCAGCCAATCCTGGAGTAAAATCAGCTTAAAATCTAGTTTATGATGATGTCATCAAAGTATGACAAAAATACATTTTAGTTTTATTAAAGATTAAGTTGTAAATAAGTTGTAAACAAATAATTATTTAGAACAAATAAAACAAGTCTAGTAACCGTGCCGGCCGTAGCGCTGCGACCTTTTACACTGATAAGGTAATTATTAAAGATAATGTGAATCAGTGAAAATTAGCGTCCTCTGTATTTCGCTGATGAGTAATTTCCTATTACGGAGAGGATCCATATCTCAGCCTTCATTGTCTGATATGGCGCAGTCATTCGTCTGTGGAGGTAAAACTCAGCTTGTGGCAGCCGCACAAGGCAAAGAAGGGGGTGGGTGACCCCCTTTCGTCATATAAGTGCGGGTCGCAGAGCTGGGACCCTTTTCTATCAGACATTCATAGAATCTCCTATGGATATATCATAAATGTCTAAGTTGGGAATACCCCTTTAATGACCAAGCATTCTTTTTAGTTTTTTCATCATCGCATGTCAAGAGCCATAACTTTTTTTCCGTCGACCTAGTTGTATGAGGGCTTGTTTTATGCGGGATGAGTTGCATTTTTAAATGGCACCCTACTGGGGTACGTATAATTTATTCATTATCTTTTCTTAACATTGTTTGGAGGAGAAATGGGGAGAAAAAACAGCAATTTTGCCATTGTTTTTTGCATTCTCAATTTATACCGTTCCCTTGTGGCATAAATAACATGTTACCTTTATTCTATATGTCGGTACGATTATGTCTCTACCAAATATGTATATTTTTTTTGTTTTACTGCTTTTGCACAATAAAAACACTTAAACAAAAATATATTTTTTTTGTGTCATCAATTTATAAGAGCCATAACTTTTTTAATATTTCCATTCATTTATGTGGGCTTGTTTTTGTGTAACAAGATGCCGTTTTTATTTAGCCAATTTAGACTACATGAGACTTTTTGATTAACTGTTATTATTTTCTTGGTGGGGGATGGGAAAAAATGCACTGGCGCCGTTGTGTTTTGCATTTTTTTTAGTATGACATTAACCATACGGTTTAATTAAGGCAACATAATTATTCGCGCCGTTACAATCGCGGCAATACCATATACAGGTATATGTGTTTTTTTTTTACACTTTTACAAATGTTTTGTTTTTTTACTATGCACTTTTTTTTATAAACTGTATTTTATTATTTTTTATAGTCCCACTCGGGGACTTCACAAATCAATAGTTAGATCGCTGTTACATAGTTACATAGTTAGTACGGCTGAAAAAAGACACATGTCCATCAAGTTCAACCAAGGGACGGGAAAAGGGAAGGGAAAAATTTCTACACATAGGAGGTAATATTTATTTGTTCTAGGAAATTATCTAAGCCTTTTTTAAAGCCATCTACTGTCCCTGCTGTGACCAGCTCCTGCGGTAGGCTATTCCATAGATTCACAGTTCTCACAGCAAAGAAGGCTTGTCACCTCTGCAGTTTGAACCTGTTTTTCTCCAGACGGAGGGAGTGCCCCCTTGTTTTTTGAGGGAGTTTTACATGGAACAGGATTTCACCATATTTTTTGTATGTGCCATTAATATATTTATATAAGTTAATCATGTCCCCCTTAGTCGTCTTTTTTCAAGGCTAAATAGGTTTAATTATTTTAATCTTTCCTCATAACTTAGATTCTCCATGCCCCTTATTAGCTTCGTTGCTCTTCTTTGTATGTTTTCCAACTCCAGGGCATCCTTTCTATGAACTGGAGCCCAGAACTGAACTGCATATTCTAGATGAGGCCTCACTAATGCTTTGTAAAGTGGTAATATCATATCCCTGTCTAGCGAGTCCATGCCTCTTTTAATACACGACAATATCTTGCTGGCCTTTGAAGCAGCTGATTGACATTACAAGCTGTTATTTAGTTTATGATCTACAAGTACACCCAGATCCTTCTCAACAAGTGACTCCCCCAGTGTAGCTCCCCCTAGGACATATGGTGCATGCAGGTTGTTGGTACCCAGATGCATAACTTTACATTTATCTACATTAAACTTCATTTGCCAACTGGACGCCCAAACACTTAGTTTGTTTAAATCCGCTTGCAATTCACGAACATCTTCCATAAACTGAACTATATTACATAGCTTGGTGTTATAGCAAAGTATACCAGAGCATTACTGTCTATTATTGTAAGGCCCTCTTCACATCCCGTTTATGAACTACATTTATCGTGCAGATCGGGAAACGTGTCCATAGTTCTCCATTAGCCCGACGGAGGCCAAAGGAGTGTCTTTTTGACCCTTGGTATACTTTTTTTTTTTAAGGACAGATTAGCGTGATAGACTACATTATTCCATCCTGAGGGATCCCTGAAAAGAACATATACCGCCCATAAATGTTTTTTAACCGCGATTTTTCCCTTGCCTTTCCAATTCCTTGATTGAACTTGATGGACATGTCTTTTTTCAACCTTACTATGTAACTATGGTGATGCATCCGACACAGATATACATTAAACATATATGTTAGGAAGCTTCAGTGACATAACGGTCCATAACTGGACAGTTATATAGCTACAGCTTCCTGCACAGCCGCTCTGCCCAGGAACTCTGGTCGGGGACTGCTACTAACATTTCAGTCCATATCAGGACCTTCCCAGGGCCAAAGTCTCTGGGCCACGTATCCCACTGTATGCTATACAGTGGGATACTTTGCAGCCTTTCAACAGAGGTATATATCGGGAGTCCTCCTGACGTTTACCTCTGACAGAAGGCCCAAAACACGATGTGAAGAGTGCCTAAAACTGACAGGCAATCTAATAGGCTGTGCCTCTGGCATGACCTAATAGGCATAAAGCCATCACAGGTCTTGGGTCCTTGTTGTTTTTTTTTTAACTTTATGTTACTTATTGTGAATGCTTTTCTGCACAACCGGCCAAGGAGGAGCTGCCGCTGGTCCTAAATTGCTCAAAGCTACTGTACAGAGCTGTGCCTGTTATTACCACCTCTCGTCCAGGTGAGCATTTATATCTCCCTCTGTCAATTCTCAACATACCAAAAGGTTTATTCACTATGGAGCGCCGTGTGTTTATTTCTTAAACAGGTTTGTTAGGTCCCCAGCTAGCATGGCAACCCATCAGTGGGCCGCCGATGGGTGACAGAGGGAGCCCCCTTCCGCATTGAAACGACTTAAATGCTATGAACGCTATTGACCACAGCATTTAAGGGATTAAATCGCAGGGATTAGAGTTATCTCTGATCCCGTCCGTTGCAGGGACCACTGGTGTATGCGGACATTCATTAATGTAATGATAATTGCTGTGTCATTGGGCACAATAGTATTTGCAGCTACCAACAGCTTCACAGCCACAGGTTGGGGAACAGTGCCCTACAGTATGCTATTGCTGGTATATTATTTGTTCCTATACAAAGAAGTTCCTGTCCTGGTCCAATAAAGTGTTGAACTGAACCCGCAGCCATGTAATGCTCCAGCATGTTTCTCAGGAGTACAGCGAGCATGCTCCTGCCAGTACATGGGCTGTTTACACTCATATAATAATCCTGGATATTCACATGGTTATCTACATTGCGGCATGTTAGGAGGTGACTAGAAAAGAAACGGTACTGCTATAACACACAGTAAATGATAGAATAGGTTTAGTTGTATGCCGCCTCGCAGATATCTCTATAATGTGCAGTTGCGTGTAGGTGACAGCTTACTTTAAGGTTGACGGATCACATCTTGAGCTTTGGGTTGACACTATTGTGGGAAAAGCTTGTCATGATGTCTGTTCTAAGTACTAGGTGTTATGACTGTTATGGACCTGTTAACTAATTTTATAGCTGGATGACTCATCCCACTGTTGTCAGTTACTTTGACCTTGAACAAGACATTTCACTTCAAACATCAAATATGAGATCTGCTGTCACTCTACAACGGCGACAGCGACAGCACTCATATGCATCACTGCACTAGGAGCATATTTGTTTTTTTGGGGGGGGGGGTTGTTTGTTTTTTTCAAAAAATTAAGTACGTCTCCCATATGATAATCTTGTAAATCACATTCAAAGACAAAAAAAAGTTCACATTTTTGGGCAAGAATTAAAATTTCTTTGCCTATATCTAAATATTTTCCCCTTTGAAAGTCATTAGGTAGCTTCAAATGTAGCTGCATTTTAGAGCTGCTTTGCAGAAAATATTATAGCCATTCACATCTATTGTAGGACTGCTGGGAGAAACTCCAGTTCCTCTAGGATTGCGGGTCTGTCAGTCATCAGACTACAGACTGAACCAAATTACAGACAACAAATTGCCATTAAAGGGGTATCCCCATCTTATAATGTTATGACATATTTCAAGGATATGCCATAACATTCAAGAGAAGCTGTGATGCAATTCCCTGGACAACGAGTATACAGAAGAATTGCCGTGCAGGGAAAAACTGTGAAGAAGCCGGCTGCAGGAATATGACTAGGATCTTTCATTACTTTTTGATCAGTGGAGGTCCAATTGCCGGGACCCCCACCAATCAAAAGGTAGTGGAATATTTTAGCAATATACTATCACTTGCAATGGTAGGAAACCCCATTTAATTGTCTAATAGACAGGGAATGAAAGTAGAATTTTCTTGGATCTGTAGTAGGTTTGGGTCTCTCCTTACTGATAATACGCCAGAGTGTATTTTAACACATTTTATTACAGTCTAAAGTCTGAGTCCCATGTAAATGCTGTGAAGTGATCTAAGCGAGATTGCCAACCTGATATGTTTTTTATTTCAGAACAACTTATCCAAAAATCACGGACAGCAAACATTTTACAGATTATAAGTAATATATGTCTATAGCATAGAATAGTGATATGAACGCATTAGCAGCATGTTCTGTGACCTCTAAACCAATGATAATTACAATCCAAATAATTGGCACAAATTCATTCAACTTCAAAAAAATCATGGACACATCAATTTTTTACGGACACTGGAAAAAAGACCCTTATTTCTATGGACTATCCAGGAATTTACAGACGGTTGGCAACCCTTTCCCTCCCTTTACGATTCACTTCTGGTCGTGGTTTCAAAAACTGTATTACATTTTTTTTACCAAAACTGCACTAAAACTGCACTGTGTGAATAAGGACTAACAGGCTTTCAAAGTAATCCGGATCAGGGGTTTCAATTTTGATAATCAATTATTAGCTGCTATTTCGTTCTTCCAGACAGGGGTGTCTTCTTTAGGCCCCATGAACATGACCATAGATTTTGTCCGTAATCACGGACCGTAATTAAGGTCCGTTATTACAGAGCCATTCATTTCTATGGCCGACAGACACCTTCCCGTATATTTTCGGGAAGGTGTCCGTGCCGTAGAAATAATCCGTAAAAAATAGGACATGTACTATTTTTTTTTATTTGACCGTGCTCCCATACTTTATAATGGGAGCACGGCCCGCAAATGCAGACAACTGTCCACAGCCATCCGCGGTCTTTTAAATGCACTAGGGATGCAATACTATTTATAGTAACCAACCATTTTAGGCAGATCTGAGAGCTCTGCTAAGTTCATGGACATCAATTAAATACTTTTTTGAGTACTTACATAATGGTCCCCTGCTCCCAGCAAGCCTAGCTTTCAGGAGTGTCCCTCCGTAGCCCGCTTATCTTTGGGGGGGGGGGACTACAAAAAGAAAACCCTATTCTATTTGGTCACTTGTGCTGTACCTGCTTAGTAGTAAGCTGATGTTAACATGTCAATTAGTTACAATTGCTTTAATTAAAAAGTAAATCTTAACACGAAAGTTATACGTGTCCCGTAGACAGCAATTTCGAGCTATGAGGTGTCCTAAATATAGATATATCTTACACATTGCTAAGAATAAGTAAACACTATTTGGCATAGACACCACGTACAGCACCTTTTCTGATCATTTGCACCTGACAAAGATACTTCTCTTTTACAGCTCTATTCACAGTTATCAATATAGCCTACGGGTATGCGCTCATTGACTATAATACATATGTCTGATATGTATTGCCTTTAAACTCAAGGTGAACAAAGTGTAACTGGACCTTTCATCCAAACGCTAGATTGATATTGAGTGCATCTTTTTCAGTCATTGATGGTATCCTCTGAGAGTAACTACTGAAATATTGACCTTGATGAGGTCCTTCCACTCATTGATCAAAGTCAACAGACTTTTCATTTCCACTGACTACAGTGCAAGTCCATAAAACAAGGGAGGATTTCTTATATGCTTATTCGTCTATATACAGTGAAGGAAATAAGTATTTGATCCCTTGCTGATTTTGTAAGTTTGCCCACTGTCAAAGACATGAACAGTCTAGAATTTTTAGGCTAGGTTAATTTTACCAGTGAGAGATAGATTCTATAAAAAAAATTAAATAAAATCACATTGTCAAAATTATATATATGTATTTGCATTGTGCACAGAGAAATAAGTATTTGATCCCTTTGGCAAACAAGACTTAATACTTGGTGGCAAAACCCTTGTTGGCAAGCACAGCAGTCAGACGGTTTTTGTAGTTGATGATGAGGTTTGCACACATGTTAGATGGAATTTTTGCCCACTCCTCTTTGCAGATCATCTGTAAATCATTAAGATTTCGAGGCTGTCGCTTGGCAACTCGGATCTTCAGCTCCCTCCATAAGTTTTCGATGGGATTAAGGTCTGGAGACTGGCTAGGCCACTCCATGACCTTAATGTGCTTCTTTTTGAGCCACTCCTTTGTTGCCTTGGCTGTATGTTTCGGGTCATTGTCGTGCTGGAAGACCCAGCCACAAGCCATTATTAATGTCCTGGTGGAGGGAAGGAGGTTGTCACTCAGGATTTGACGGTACATGGCTCCATCCATTCTCCCATTGATGCGGTGAAGTAGTCCTGTGCCCTTAGCAGAGAAACACCCCCAAAACATAATGTTTCCACCTCCATGCTTGACAGTGGGGACGGTGTTCTTTGGGTCATAGGCAGCATTTCTCTTCCTCCAAACACGGCGAGTTTAGTTAATGCCAAAGAGCTCAATTTTAGTCTCATCTGACCACAGCACCTTCTCCCAATCACTCTCAGAATCATCCAGATGTTCATTTGCAAACTTCAGATGGGCCTGTACATGTGCCTTCTTGAGCAGGGGGACCTTGCGGGCACTGCAGGATTTTAATCCCTTACGGCGTAATGTGTTACCAATTGTTTTCTTGGTGACTGTAGTCCCAGCTGCCTTGAGATCATTAACAAGTTCCCCCCGTGTAGTTTTCGGCTGAGCTCTCACCTTCCTCAGGATCAAGGATACCCCACGAGGTGAGATTTTGCATGGAGCCCCAGATCGATGTACATTGAGAGTAATTTTGTATGTCCTCCATTTTCTTACTATTGCACCAACAGTTGTCTCCTTCTCACCCAGCGTCTTACTTATGGTTTTGTAGCCCATTCTAGCCTTGTGCAGGTCTATGATCTTGTCCCTGACATCCTTAGAAAGCTCTTTGGTCTTGCCCATGTTGTAGAGGTTAGAGTCAGACTGATTAATTGAGTCTGTGGACAGGAGTCTTTTATACAGGTGACCATTTAAGACAGCCGTCTATAATGCAGGCACCAAGTTTATTTGGAGCGTGTAACTGGTCTGGAGGAGACTGAACTCTTAATGGTTGGTAGGGGATCAAATACTTATTTCTCTGTGCACAATGCAAATAAATATATATAATTTTGACTATGTGATTTTCTGTTTTTTTTTTAAATATAATCTCTCTCTCACTGGTAAAATTAACCTAGCCTAAAAATTCTAGACTGTTCATGACTTTGACAGTGGGCAAACTTACAAAATCAGCAAGGGATCAAATACTTATTTCCTTAACTGTACATACACTATCATCCTGGTTGGTTTTAGTAGTTGCTAGTACTGATTGTATAACATGGCTGAATATTTGTCTCTTTAAAGCCACAACATCATATCAATATCGTAACATTCTATTAGCAGATAAAAGATCTCCAGATATTTACTTCCAATCTCCGTGTAGATATTGTTACCTATAGGATGGCAAACTCCTCAAAGTGTCACAGCAGGTTATTAGTTGTACCTAATGTTTCCCGTCACTGACCTGAAGCTTGTCACTATTGACTCATCACTGATGGCAGTTTTCATTCTACTTTTGGTATCTGAATATGATTGTGAGCTTCTAGATAAAAATGGGAACTATTTTGGATTTGTCTTGTTTCCAGCCACAGAGGAGCAGCTTTCATTTGACAAACGACTCAGCGCCAAGGACTGGGACGACCAACCATTACAAAACAAGGACTGGGATGCCAAACTGTTAGGGGACAAGATTTAGGTTCAAAATCACTGGATTCTAAGCCACTATGGATACCAGGGCACCCACGAAAAACAAGCCACTGGGCACCAGGAACTGGGGCACCAACTACTAGACATTAAACTACTGGACACTAGTGTAGCACTTCTGCCCCTTTTTCTCAGCACTTGTCCCATCACCGATCAATATTTACGACATATCAGAGTATTTTTCAAATGAAAATAAACTACTTTCATAGCAATTTCTATGTAAAGAACACACATTCACAATGTCATGTACAACTATTGTGTTTCTCTAATTCTTTACATTTCTAATATACTATCATCACCCTTTTGAACTCATCGGAACTGACAACATACCTTAAATTATACAGATGTTTGTGACACTTCCATAAGCACAACCACCACCATTATGCTTCTGAAATAGTGTCTCCATAGGTGCTACAATTGTTTGTGACACTTCCATAACTACGACCACCACCATTATGCTTCTGAAATGTCTCAATAGGTGGTACAGTTGTTTGTGACACTTCCACAACCACCACCATTATGCTTATGAAATAATGTGTCTATAGGTGCTACAGTTGTTTGTGACACTTCCATAACTACAACCACCACCATTATGCTTCTGAAATAATGTGTCTAAAGGTGCTACAGTAGTTTGTAACACTTCCATAACTACAACCACCAATATGCTTCTGAAATAAGCACAGATAAAGAAACATTTTACATATTCCCACTCACTGTAGCAGAAAGATATTTCAGATAATCACCAATTGTTGCTTGAAAATATAACAAAAAAATAAAATTAAAAAAGTAGAAGAAACAATTTTGGAATTCCTACTTTGCTGTTTTTGCTTAAGGTTTTGCCACAATTTTTGATGTCTTTTTTTCTTTTAAATTAGAGCAAAATATTTTATACACACATCAAACACACCACAAATCGGCACACAATAAATGTGTGAATGTAGCCTTATGAAGGCTTTTAATAGTTTATTCAGCTGTTATCTTGATCTAGTGGATGCTGGACCTTAAGCAGCGATAACCACTAATGGCAGCCACTCCAGTGCCCATCATTTTCTAGGGAAAAAGTATGGTACACCTCAAACATTTTTACATGTCATTTTTTTTTACCAAGTGTACCCTCATAATAGTGTGAGATACAGTATGGTGGATCACTGTGACTGGCTCTGTTATGTTGGCACTGTGGCATGTGAAATATTTGCCATGGCTCAGTGCACCACATATGCCTGACCCTCTATCTCATCTTCAGTCTTGCAGGTGTAAATTCCCTTCACTACCATTAACCTGACCCATCTTTGAACCGAGTTGCACTTTAGCTTTTATACTGACAGTGTGGACAGACTGCAAACTCTTGGCTACAGACCTGATTTCCCAAAAACTCATCTAGTATAAATAATTCTAGTGGCAATTTAAATATGTATTCTAGGTGTCTTCTACACATTGTAGTTAGGGATGCTTCATTACTTACTAAAAATAATATTTCTGGGCTACCCTCACAATTCCACTGACCAATAAATCCCTCAATCTCTGAGAGTGCCATAGCGCTGTCCATCCTGGTCCTTGTTGGTTCAATAATTATAATGCCCCAATAAGTCCAGGATCACACAGACTGTTTTGATGCAGTTTTTTTTAATTCAGTTTATGGCTCAGTGTTTGAGCCAAAGCCAAAAGTGGATCCAAAAGGAAGTCAAGGTATAAAGAAATAACTGATGCATCTCCTTTCTTTTGTGTCCACTCCTGTGTTTGACTCAAAAAATGTATCCAAAATCTGCCACACAAAACTGTGTGTGTGATCCTTTCCTAGCAGATCCCGCCATGCAACCACCGTAACAATTGCATCCGCAGAGCTTCCTTAAAACAGCTGTTTTAGTGTCACCAGAACAGGCTTAGCTACTCTATCAGTATAACATAGACAGTCAAGGTACCTCTATAACAGCAACAGCCATGGTGCCCCCAAGCAATAGCAGTCACATGAATGTACTTCTGTGTATCCATGCAAAACATGATTTTAATGTGCTTCAATTATACAAGCCACGCAGCCAAAAACCGCATCACAAAACCGCGTGGTAAAACCGTGTGTGGTTTTGCTGCACGGTTCTCAGCCACGTGACAACTATGGCAGCACAGCCGCTACATGCACGAGCCTCCTAAACTACACATGGGATCATTGTGGGTGAAGCATGTGGATACATAAGAAAAACTGCTACACCTATGAATTGTTGGAGAGCAGCAATAGTTACGTTTTTAGAGTTAGGAGCATAAGACATAAAATAAGGCTGAACAGAGTGTCTATGCTTATAAACAGCTATTACATGCTAGAGATGAGCAGAGGCAAACAGACGTAACAGTCACATAACAGGTAACTAGACACTGGTATGTAATGCTACCTTTTAAAATAGTTAACAAAATTTACGCCCTGCTAAACCTGCCCAGGTCAACTATAAGGCTGGGTTCACACGTGGCAGAATTTCACTAGAATTCCGCTGCGGACACTCCGCAGCGTTAATCCGCAGCGGAGCCGTTTCTGCATTGACTTCCACTTCTATTTAGAAGTGTTCGTTTAGACGATGCGTAAAATTCCGCTGCGGAGCATAGGCTGCGGAGCGGAATTTGGTGTCCGCAGCATGCTCTGTCTGTTGCGGAGCAGTGGCGGACTCATGGCGGAATTTCTCCATTGACTTCAATGGAGATTCTAATTTCCGCAATGAAGTCCGCAGCTGTCATGCACATGTTATGTGTGCTGCGGATCCGTCTTGCTTTTTTAACTTGACATTTCTTCATTCTGGCTGGACCTATGTATTTCTAGGTCTACAGCCAGACTGAGGAAGTCAATGGGGCTCCCGTAATGACGGGAGCGTTGCTAGGAGACGTCAGTAAATAGTCACTGTCCAGGGTGCTGAAAGAGTTAAGCGATCGGCAGTAACTGTTTCTGCACCCTGGACAGTGACTACCGATCCCAATATACATCTATCTGTAAAAAAAATGAAGTTCATACTTACCGAGAACTCCCTGCTTCTGTCTCCAGTCCGGCCTCCCAGGATGACGTTTCAGTCTAAGTGACGGCTGCAGCCAATCACAGGCTAATAACAGGCTGCAGCGGTCACATCGACTGCCGCGTCATCCAGGGAGATCGGGCTGGATGCCGAAGGAGGGACGCGTGACCAAGACAACGGGCGGTAAGTATGAATTTCTTTGACTTTCACAAGGGAAAGTGCTGTCCCTTCTCTCTATCCTGCACTGATAGGGAGAAGGGAAGTACTTTTACCGCAGTCCGCAGCAGCTAGTCCGCATCAATTTACTGCACATTTTGTGCAGATCCGCAGCAGAATCTGCAACGCAGATTCTGTGCGGCATTGATGCGGACAGTTGCGGAGGAAATCCGCCACGTGTGGTCATGCCCTAACTACTGTGAAGTGGAAACGTTGAGGAATAATAACAAATCACAGGACGGACTGGTGAGTGCAGAAGCCCATGCTGCATAGAAATGATCTGACCTCAGTGCAACACTCACTATTGGATTTCAGAGTGCTCCTGGAAGCAACGTAAGCACAAGAACTGTTCATCAAGAACTTCATGGATTGAATTTCTATGACTTAAGATGATCATGTGTGATATTAAGTATTGGCTGGAGTGATGTAAAGTCCACCAGCATTTGACTCAGGATCTTTGGAAACCTGTTCCCTGGAGTGAAGAATGATACTTCACCATCTGACAGTCTGAAAGATGAATGCATTTTGCCAACTTTAAAGTTGATGGAGTCTGTGGTTTGGACAGGGCCTCTTAGATTTAGGGATGGAAATCTATGCTACAGCATACAACATTCAAATGGGCTTGTGTGGTTCCAACAGTTTAGGGAAGGCTACTTCTGTACCAGACTGTCACTCAGCAAGCTCATGTTTATTGTACCTGTTTTTATTGTTTCATGGTATGTTTGGAGCTTTAAAATAAATAAAATTAATAAAAATAATAATAATAGAAGAGCTTAATTGGCTATACACTTCTCTGAATCAACTCCATTGAATGTCTTTGGTAGGACTTAAAAGGCCAACTGGGTGCCAGGCCTCATTACCCAACAAGGCTGGGCTACCACAATACAGATTTGCTGCAGATTTTGGCTGCACATTGCAAGCCTAATGCCGGGTTACCCACGTAGAGTAAACACAAAGGAATTCTGTGCAAAAATTCTGCACAATTTACATCAGCAGCAAAGTGGATGAGGTTTAGAAAATCACATGCCCACGCAGCGGAAAAAAACCGCAACATAAACGTTAATAAATCTGACCTGCGGTGCAGAATTAAAATGTGCAGCATGTCCGTTTATGCTGCGTTTCCGTTGAATTTCTGTTGCGGGTTTTCCCCGTTGAATTCAATGGGGATGCAAAACCTGCAACAAAAAGCGTAGTCCGGCCTCCTGGGATGACGTTTCATCCTATGTGACCGCTGAAGTCAATCACAGTCTGCAGCGTCACATGGCCTGCAACGTCATCTTAGGAGGCTGAACTACGCGCAGAAAAGATCGAGGGGGTAAGTATGGACGTTTGTTTTTCTCCTAGTGCTGCGCTGCATTCCTCCAGCGGAAATTTCATTATGCAGTTTTTACGCAGCCTATCCGACCCGTGGGAACCCGGCTTTAACCTGAATTGGATGCAGGAGATCAGACTTATAAGATCTTTATTTATATATTTCTTCTGTTCAGATTCCGTTCCTGGTTTTGGCTTAAAAAAATACATGCAAAATCTGCATAAAATCTTCACTGTGGGAACCCAACCTAATGGAAAGCCTTCTTGATAACTAAAGGGGGGCTTACTACAAATGAATAAACTTAACTCCTTAACGACCACCCACCGTCTTTTGACGGCAGGCAGTGCAGGTGCTTCGTCTACAGCGACGTCTTTTGGCGTCATTGTAGAAGAGGCTGTTGAGCGCTCCTGTGAGTGTTCATCCTCTAAGCAGGAGCTGTAACTTACAGCTTCTGATCTTAGAGCAGCCTGCTAAATACAGCTGGGGTAGGAAAACATTCCAACCCCAGCTGTTTAACCCTTTGATCGCTGCAGTCCATCACCGCGGCAAAATCAAAGGCAACTACCCTCTTTGATCTCGTCATCGGAAACCCGGTGATGCGATCAAAGACCGGGGAGTCCCACTGCAATCAGCCCTGGGGACCTAGAAAGGACCCGAGGGCTGTCTGTTCAGTTTGCCTGCTGTTCGGGTACACTATGTGCTGCCCTAACAGCAGCCTGTGTCATAGTAATACAGTATAATGTATTAGTATACAGGAGTATGTTAATACATTATAAGTAAAAAATAAAGTTCTAAGTAAAGTTATCCCGTAATGGGATTAAAAAAAAAGTAACAAAAAAATAAATAAATAAAATAAACGTCGCAAAAAAAGCTCATTATTTTGCATAAAATATATTTTATTGCCCCTACATTACATAAAAAAAAGAAACCTACACATATTAGGTATCTATACGACCGTAGTAACCTGAAGAATTAATTGAACAGGTTATTTAGCGTGAATGGGATAAAAAATAAACAAGAAAAACTATGCCGAGAATCGCTTTTTTCTATATTCACACCGTAAAAATATATTTTTTTACCCCCAAACTGCGAAAAAAAATAAAACTATTCCTCCCGCATGAAACAAGGCATCATACAGCCACGTTAATGAAAAAATAAAAAAGTTATGGCTGCTGAAGAGCAGAGAGGCAAAAACCGAAAAATTCAGCTGGTCATTAAAACCTTTTCAGGCCAGTCATTAAGCGGTTAATTTGGGAATAGGATGTTGATGAAACACATATAGCCACATAGTGTTGGCCATGTATTTTATACTTTCTAAGTAAACTATTTATTAAAATGAGATTGCAACAAACGCTACAATCTGATGTATTAATGTTTCAGCGTTTGATTTATAGATATTACCCAGAATGTATAACTATAGAACAATCATACGTTATTTACTTTATGTATTCCCACTGCAGACATTTCCTGTTCTTTATATTTTATTTTATTCTTTTTCTCAATTTGATGTTTAAGATGATTTTTTTATTCTCAACTGTGGGTTTTTATTGTTATCTGATTGATAGCTGTTTATGTAAATGTTGGAATTATGTTACATTGACTTCCACTAAAATGTGAGCATCACACTGACATTTGTGGTCAATTCCCACATTTGGGTAGTTTCACGTAAGGGCCACACAAACTGCAATGCAAGCTTATAGGGTGCTGAAGAACATTGTATGGTTGAAGCCTTCTTGTAGCATGGCCCTTCTTCTGGTGTGAATGTTGCTTTCCATATAATGTCGAGATAGATATTTTAAAGCAGTAGTCGTGACAAACAATATTGCCTTAACTTCAGGCTGCTATTTTTGCGCAGTGGCAATATAAGGGAAGCGGTAGTCTGAGACACACCCTACACTGTGCTCCCTTACCCCTATGATTAGATGTCAGTACAGTGTAAGTGAATGGAGGACTCACGTAACTCACCCTCGTCTGCCGGCCTGCTCCATTCTGAAACTGGAAAATGAGCCATGGGGGAACGAAGGAGTTGGTTTTTTTTGACCCACCAATGTTTTATATATCCCACAGTGGACACAGAAAGACTGAAATTCCAAAGACTGTGGTTTTTGAGCAGAAACCATTTGCAAACAACTGTTTTATGTATTAGGAAACTAAAATAAATTCACCCAAGCATTCCTTCAGTGGGACAGCTGCAGTAACGGGAAGGGGCTATTTAAAGAGAAGATAAATAAAGTTTAAAAGGGGGCACTAATATTTTAGAAAGATTCTTTTCTTTTCATCAATGTACAATGAAAGTGTGGTTTATAATTGTTTCTCAGTGATCTTTCTGAATCTTAAAGAACTCCACCCAATCTTCTAGTAAGGCACAAATATCAGATGTGGGTTGGGTATTTTGTTCTCTTAAAGACATTGATGCAGTAATTCATGCAAAAGGAGCCCCGACCAAGTATTGAGGGCATATACTGGACATACTTTTCAGTAGGACAACATTTCGGTATTAAAAATAATTTTTTTAATTGGCCTTGTATAATATAAAAATTTTCTGAGAGACTAAATTTTGGGTTTTCATTAACTGTTTCCATAATCATGAACATTAAAAGAAAAAAAAATGCTGGAAATAGATCACTCTGTGTGAAATGAATCTATATAATATATGAATTTCGCTTTTTGAATTGAATTACTGAAATAAATGTACTTTTTGATTATATTCTTATTCATTGAGAAGGAAAGGAAATATATTGGAAAAAAGCATAAAAAAACACAAAGCACTTACAGCAAAACATTGATGAATATTGGTATTTCACATTGATACAGAGTTTTGTACTATATTAGCATCTACCCTAAAACTTCTATTTTTAAAAAAATCTTTTTTAGATTATGTAATAATGCCAAACATGTATTTTATAAAGTAATAAATCCGCCACTGGGGGGCACTGCTTATTATTAATACAAGCATAGACATGAATATAACGCATTAACCCTTGTTTAATAATTGAACAGATAGCGCAATTTGTCACAAGGACTGGTATTGTCAAACAGTGTGTTGTCTTCCTAGCGCTCGAGTTCGACATATTGCGGATTAGGTTGACTGATTACTGGGAGAGTCTGGTGAGGACCCAGTGGTCATAGTGCACATTGGCTCGAATCACAACTTTAGAGGTAAGTGTAAGGTCCTTAAAAATAATTTCAGGGACTTAGGCTGTAAGCTTGAGACAAGGACCTCAAATGTGGTATTTATGTAGTATGTACCATGTACCATAGCAGAGAGACGATGGAAGATTAGGAAGATAAAAAATGGCTCAAGAATTGGTGTAGGAAGGAAGGGTTTGGGTTCTTGGAGATCTGGCCCGATCTCTCTGTTGGCTACAGGCTCTTCAATAGAAATAGACTTCACCTGAATGAGGAGGGTGAAGCTGTTCTGGGGGAGAAGATAGCTAAGAGGTTGTAGGAATGTTTAAATTAGGGATCAGCAGGAAGGGCAACTATAGATATAGTGGTCAAGATTAAAACTGTCTCAGTAATAGAAAACCGAAGGTGGTTATTAACAGTTAATACTCAGATTGGGTCACTGTTACTAGTGGTCAGTGGTTAGTATCAGCGGTCAGTATTGGGCCTTAAAGAGGCTCTGTCACCACATTATAAGTGCCCTATCTCCTACCTAAGGAGATCGGCGCTATAATGTAGGTGACAGCAGTCCTTTTTATTTAGAAAAACGATCTATTTTTACCACGTTAGGAGCGATTTTATTTTTATGCTAATTAGTTTCTTAATGCCCAAGTGGGCGTGTTTTTACTTTAGACCAAGTGGGCGTTGTACAGAGGAGTGTATGATGCTGACCAATCAGCGTCATGCACTTCTCTCCATTCATTAAGTCAGCACATAGTGACACTGCGTTGTTCACTATGTGCTCTATTATACTGACATATTAACATTACTGAACTGTTTAGACCGTGAGTCGACATTCCTTCCAGCCAGGACGGGATGTCTATTCACAATCCCTGCTCTTCGTTAATGTTTGTTTGGTACTTACAGCAGAGAAAGTGTAATCTCGCTGTAAATGACAGGTTACAGCGAGATTACGCTTTGCTCTGCTGTAAGTACCAAACAAACGTTAACGAAGTGCAGGAATTGTGAATAGACATTCTGTCCTGGCTGGAAGGAACGTCTAGTCACAGTCTAAACACTTCAGTAACGTTAATGTGTCAGTATAAGAGAGCACATAGTGAACAACGCAGTGTCACTATGCGCTGTCTAAATGAATGGAGAGAAGTGCATGAGGCTGATTGGTCACTAATTGGTCAGCGTCTGTACAACGCCCACTTGGTCTAAAGTAAAAACACGCCCACTTGGGCATTAAGAAACGAATTAGCATAAAGCCAAAATTGCTCCTAACGTGGTAAAAATAGATAATTTTTCTAAATAAAAAGCACTGCTGTCACCTACATTATAGCGCCGATCTCCTTATGTAAGAGATAGGGCACCTATAATGTGGTGACAGAGCCTCTTTAAGGCTCTTTTACACGAGGCAATTATCAGCAGACAAGCTTTCATAGAATGCTCGTTGACGGTAATTGCCCTGTGTAAACAGGTCAGCGATCAGCAGATGAACGAGCAAACGCTCAGTCATCTGCTGATCGTATTGTTTTTAAAAAGTAAAATATTATCGTTGTCGGCAGCACATCTCCCTGTGTAGACAGGGAGATGCGCTGCCGACATGATAATAACGTATGGGGACGAGCAGTCAGAGTAACGACCGCTCGTCTCCATACTGCTCATTGTGACAGGAACAAACGAGCGAAGATCAACAAGCTGTCTCGTTGATCGGTGCTCGTTGCACTGGCCAAAATTGGCCGGTGTAATAGGGCCTTTATTCTCTTTAATATATTTATTAATAATCTTGTAGAGGGATTGCACAGGAAAATTATTTTTTTTTACAGATTATACTAAACAGTGTAAATTAATTAACACAAAGGGGACAATGTTCTGTTACAAATGGATCTGGGTAATTTGGAGGATTGGGGGCTAATCTGTGAAAACAAATGCAGTTGGATTCAGTACAATACCCCGGCAGAAATGCTGATGCATATGCTGAACGTATACATAGGACCCCATTGACGCACAAAAAAGTGCCCTTTTGGCATATGTTGGGGCGGTATGCGTTGGCATAGGCTTTTTTTTAACTGTATTGAATATCGTAGTCGACTACATTATTTAATAAAGGGGCATCCCACAAAACACATACCACACGGTATACTGGTTTTTAATAATGAAGGTTAATGGACAATTTTTGCCACTGTATGCCTATACAGTGCCGGGCTTCTGTCAGAGGTATATACACTGCAAGTGCACTGTTAACAGAACATTAAAGAGGTTTTCCATTTTTCTTATGCAACTTTCTAATATACAGTACTTTGTGCTTCCTCACCAATTTCAAGATGAATTCTTGTTTACATCCAAAAGCTGCAAACCATTCCTGCTCTCAGCTGAGAAGTAGTATCCAGTCCAGGCAAATGTCTATGATCTAAACAGGCTGAACTCCAGACTGATACATCTTCACTGATACTTTGTAGCAAACTGGACAGGACATATATTTGTTCAATATTTAGCTAACAAAAAAATGACAATTGTAGCAAACCCTACAGCTGTGAGAATAAGGCTGGATTCACACTGAGTTTTTTGCAGGAGGAAAATCTGCCTCAAAATTCTGTTTGGAATTTTCGCTGCGTTTTTTTGCTGCGTTTTTTGCCCGCGGCCATTGAGCTCTGCGGGCATAAAACGCTGCGAAATAAGCTTTCTCTGCTTCCCATTGATGTCAATAGGTCAGAGGCATAAACGCCCAAAGATAGGGCATGTCCCCTCCTTTTCCCCCGAGCCGGTTTTTCCGCTTGCAGGAAAAAAACGCCTCCGCCTCCCATTGAAATCAATGGGAGGCATTTTCGGCTGTTTTTTGGCACGTTTTGCGGCGCGGTTTCCTCATCAAAAAACTCGTCAAAAAACTCAGTGTGAACTCCCCCTTACAGTACAGAATGTGGTTCATATGAGTTTTTAGCCACAAGCAGCAAACAGTTCTTGAAAATGGTGACGAATGGAAACATAAAGTATATTAGAATATTGCAAAACTTCTAATTGTACAATGGTTAAACCTAAATTAACATAATATAGTATAAAACAAACGTATAATATAATATATGCAAAAACGTATGAACTGAAATTTGAAAATTAAGATGGAGGTAGAAAATCATTTTAGCCTTTAGATCTTACCATACACTATATAACTAACAGCACATTGGGCACTCTGGTATTTGCCTCATATTTTTACACATATTTGTATATATCGTTATCAAATGACATCAAATTGTGGCATGGTGTGCCAGATATATCAGTTTTCTGATGGGAGTACATAGAAAAATATGGTTTCGAACCAAAATCATATTTATAAAGTCCCGGTGCTACTTTTTCCGATACATACAAATGTGTCGGAAAAAGTCGGTGGGGCTTCAGAGTTGCACTAAGCATGACTATTTATGACATTTTCTGCCACTGTTCACTTATATGGCGCACGCTGTCCTCAAATAATTTTTTAAAGGAAATCTGTTGATATTGTTGCTATGGGGGAAGTTGAGCAATATGTTGGTTAATTTGGCAGATTATCAGCACCATTTTCAATGTCTTAGTACTTTTTTTTCCGTGGTAGAACATATTGATACATGAGTCCCGGTGAGTCTAGTAAGTGTGACATACAGTAGAGGCAAGTACCATCACAGATTGTATTTTTCCTCTTTGCATGGTGTCGCACTCACTACTGTATCATCTATAAATAAGATGTTCAGTATGAGGTAGTGGGTGACGGGTGTTAGTGACTATTTATAGATTTATGTGATCTAGCTGAGGTGTTAGCATAGAACAAACTGTACTAATATAGAATATAGCCAAGATAAATGCAAATTAACCTTTTAACACCGGCGTTTAGATTATGGTAATGATTAAGTATAAATATATAAGTAGTTCTCACTTCTTCACAATTACAGGGCAACATGTAAATGAGTGTTATATTATGTAAAGCATGATCTTTATTAATTAATGTCTTAAAAAAACAAGATTTATGGGGGGCGGAGCTAGCGGCGGACCTGAATGGACGTGTGCTGCTGAGCTCCGTAACTACCGACAGCTCATTTATCGCATAAGTCAGCGTGTTACAGCCAGCCATGGTCAAGATCGGCGGCAGTAAGTCCAGAGACGACCAGGATCCCCCCAGAACACTCGGGGCTCAAGGAAACATGGAGAAGTTTGTGAAAAGGGGGCCGGTGGGTGCAGGCGGACATGTGGCCAAGATGGCGCCGTCCTCCTCTCGCTCCCGGGAAGAAGACGTTGCAGGAGCAGCAGATGATAGCAGCGATGCAGGCAGCACTTCGACAGACTTGCCACTCACTAGAGACTTCTTCACAAAGGTACTTAATAAGGCTTTGGAGCCTTTGGTTAGAGATTTGGCAGACATCAAGCAAGATATGAGGCAAGTGGGGCAAAGGGTAGTGAAGCTGGAAGCTACTCAGGCGGCAATGCTGGATTTTAACACGGCAGTCACACAATGCTTCTCCTCGTGTCAAAAGCACTTTAATTCAGTATTCCGGGCCCTAGAAGACCAGGAGAATAGGAACCGCAGGAACAATCTGCGTTTTAGAGGGGTGCCGGAATCCATCACTGCGGATGCCCTTATGGAAACTATAAAGGGACTTTGCCGCTCGCTGATTGGCCCTAATACACATGCGGACATTGTTTTGGAGAGGGCCCACAGAGCTTTGTGCCCTAAACCAACTGCCTCAGACCCCCCGAGGGACGTAATATGCAGATTTCTGAATTACACGGATAAGGACGCGGTGCTGACTAAAGCAAGAAACACGGATGCCCTTACTTTACAAGGTTCTGTTATCTCTATATACCAAGATCTGGCATCTAGTACCCTTCAGAAACGTCATCATCTGAAGCCGCTTACTGATCATTTGAGGAATAAGAATGTCATGTATCGCTGGACATTCCCGTTTGGATTATCATTCTTCTATGAAGGTCGTCGTATGTTGGTCTCATCCGTGACAGATCTGGAGTCCGTATATGCGCACTTGGATATAGAACCACTGGATATAGAAGACTGGGATCCGGTCTTGGATTTGACGTCTCTCCCTGCTACAGCCCACTTGACACCATGGGAAGATGTTCCAGCTCCTAAACGTCAACGTAGCAAGAAGAAATCGGGACGTTTGGGCTCGCGTAGACTAGCAGGGGAAAGAGAGGAACTGCCTTGAATAACGGCGGGATGAAATGCTTTATCCCAATTTGTTCTTTATTTTGACCATGGCGTGGACTGCTATGGCTAGATGAGCTGATTGTGACGACATATGGTTAACTTACCAGATTCCCCCCGGTGGAAGGTTCTGTGTGAACCGTTATTGTTCTTGTTCTCAGTTGTGGGGTACTGTCCCCCGTCTTTGTTATTTTTGTTATCTATGTTATTTATGTTTGCTCTTCCCCTCCCTGTCCTGTCGTTGGTACTTTTCGTCCCACATGTGTGCCTTATCTATGGTCCCGTGGTACTATGGAGAATGTGGGCCGTATCTCTTGGCTCGCCGTCATACGGTAGCAGAAAGTTTATAAGCCGGGTACTTGCCTGTCTGATTTGGGGATGTGATAATGTAACATACCTCTGTAATGTAATATGGCTGCTCTGAAGATAGTATCTTATAATGTGAAGGGCTGCAACTCTCCCTCAAAGCGATGCCAAATTTTCTCTTTTATGAAGAAAGCAAAATGTGATGTCCTTATGTTGCAAGAAACACATTTTAAGAAGGATCATTATCCAAATCTTTCCTTTTCTCACTTTCCAGTATGGTTTCATTGTGGTAGCAATAGTGGGGCCTCCAGAGGGGTGAGTGTGGGTTTTGGAAAAAATGTGCCATTTGTCTGTGTATCTACCACTCTGGATCCAGAGGGCAGATTTATTATATTGAAAGGTAAGATAGGCACTCAATTTGTCACGTTTGTAAATCTATACGCTCCTAATGTTGGACAGGTATTGTGGTTGAGTAAGGTATTACTGGTAGTAGATTCCGTAGCAGAGGGTATGACTATTATAGGAGGGGACATCAACCTGGTTATGGATCCTTTAATGGATTCATCCGTTAAAAAATCGGCTTTATCATACAGAGCTCTGAGGAGAGTAAAAACTTATTTGGAGGACCGTGGCCTGGTTGATGTATGGCGATGTTTTCATCCCACGGAGGTGGATTACTCCTTCTATTCTCATGTGCATAATTCCTATCAAAGATTAGACCACTTTTTTCTGCACAAAAATTACCTTCAACATTGTAGTAACACAAGTATAGGCTCCAGAGTGCATTCAGATCACGCACCGGTTTTTCTGTCTTTACAGTTAGATAACACACAAAGCAGATCGCCACGGTGGAGGATTAATGACTCGGTACTAGGGCGAGGAGATGTAAAGGAGAATGTCAAACAAAAGTTGGAAGAGTATTTTAGACTAAATGCTTTACCAGACTCTTCCCCCCAGGTGGTTTGGGACGCTCACAAAGCTGTTGTTAGAGGGCACCTGATTAGCATATGTTCTCATATAAAAAAGGAAAGAGATAGAGAGGTAGAGGGACTTATGGCCCAGATCCAGAAATTGGAAAAAATTCATAAGCAGTCCCTGGCTAGCCGACATTTGACTGAACTAAACGACCTTAGATCCCAGCTTAAAAACTTACTTAACGCTTCGTCGGCTAAATATTTTGAGAAGTCCCGACAAAATTTTTACGCTCATGGTAACAAAGCCTCTAAATTCATATCCAAAAGGGTCAAACAGCGGCAGGTTAACAACCATGTCCATATGTTAAAGTCACCTGATGGCAGTTTGACTTACTCAGCTCCTAAAATAGCTTCTTTGTTTAGAGACTTTTATCATAATCTTTATAATTTGGAGAAATCACTGCCCTCGGAGTGTCTGGCAGAGAGACCTGGGCTCATATCCTCTTTTTTAGACTCTCTCTCTCTTCCGGTCATCTCCGAGACGCAGGGGGAAGTGTTAGCAGAACCATTTACTTTGGCTGAACTGGAGACAGCAGTAAAGCAGTCCCCAGCGGGAAAGTGCCCGGGGCCAGATGGTTTATCTATAGAATATTATAGATCCTTCGGAGAGATTCTCCTCCCTCGCTTACTATGCATTGCAAATCTTACCACTGAAGGAGTACCTCTATCTGTAGATATGTCAAGGGCATATATCTCCCTCATACCCAAAGAGGGGAAGGACCATACGATCTGTGCTAACTTCAGACCTATCTCACTTTTGAATACAGATCTGAAGCTGATAGCAAAGATGCTGGCATCTCGTTTAAAACTGATCCTCCCAGACATTATTTCACCAGATCAGGTTGGATTTGTAATGCAAAGAGAGGGTAAGGACAACTCTACGAGAGTACTACACTTATTACATCACGCACAAAAAAACAGGGTTCCAACAGTCCTTCTCAGCACGGATGCGGAGAAGGCCTTTGATAGGGTTAGTTGGAATTTTATGAGACAGACTATGAGGGCATTCCACCTCCCTACACCATTCATTAATGCGGTTTTTTCAATGTATGCATCCCCCTCGGCAGTTATTACTGTGAACGGGGCCCTGTCCTCCCCTTTTGAAATTAGCAATGGCACCCGGCAGGGGTGTCCCCTCTCCCCCCTGCTGTTTGTCATGGTGATGGAGACTTTGATGCAGTCTATACGGTTAAAGTCAGATATAGCGGGTATGTGGGTAGGGGGGGTGGAACATAAAGTAGCAGCTTACGCAGATGACTTGCTACTGATTGTCACGAACCCTATTATTGCACTCCCAAAAGTAAAAGAAGTATTGGACTCCTTTGGGTACATTTCCAATTTCTTGATTAACGCAAGTAAATCAAAAGCGATGGGGATAGCGGTGTCGCCAGAGTGTAGAGAAAAACTGAGGGCTAATTCGGACTTTGATTGGTCGTCACCCCATATATCTTATCTAGGGATAAAGATATGCGCAAACTGTGACGAGTTGTTCTCCTTGAACTTTTTACCACTCCTGTCCTCTTTACCAGACATGTTACAACGATTAGACTTGCCTTATTTATCTTGGTTTGGTAGAAAGAATATTGTTATGTCCTATGTCCTGCCTAAGCTTACTTATCTGATGCAAACATTGCCAGTAGCTATTCCTCGGCTATATTTCTCTCGTATTATCAGATTGTTTGCTAAGTTTATCTAGAAGGGGAAAAGGGCGCGTATCGCGAGAGTCATTCTGACTCGGCAAAAAAGAACAGGGGGTATTGGTTTCCCAGACCCAGAACAATATTATAGAGCAATTCATTTAGCTAGGGTGCTTGATTGGGTGCGAGCACCTAGACATAAACTGTGGGTGCCGTTGGAGAACGCACTCTCCCCGTCACCGCTCAGGACTCTAGTATTTCTAGACCCCTCTATGCTTTCGGATTGCGGGCCCTCGAATCCCTTTACACGGGCAACACTTTCAGTCTGGAAAGGGTTTGTAGCTAGCTCAGGGGGAATACAGCTACCATCTCCTCTGATAGAGGTAAGAGATATTATAGGGGCAGCCACAAAAGCAGTAAGGGATAGTGCTCCGTTACATGTTAGCAGCTCTCAGATGCCGCTGGCTCAGCTATTAGATGATGAGGGTTGTCTAATTTCCCATTCGGCTCTGCTGTCTAAATTATCGATTAACGAGGGGAACTTTTTACTTCTTGCATATATAAAGTCTGTTACTCTTACATGTTGTAGGTCCACCTCGTTTCACAGAGAAGTTAACTGGTTTGAAACATTATGTTCCCAGAATCGAACGCCGGTGAAGAGTATTTCTCAGATTTATAGAAGGATTTCTGTCCCTCTTGCAACTAGACCTCCATACTATATAGGATTGTGGGAAAGAGATCTGGGAAGGAAATTTTCTGAGGCCGAAATATCCCGAATATTGATAGCCCCACACAAAGAATCCAGATGCATTAAGATTCAGGAGAACAGTTATAAAATACTATCCCGTTGGTACAGGACTCCAGATAAGACCTGCATGTATAGTTCTATGCATCCAGATACGTGCTGGCGTTGCAAGAGGGACAGAGGCACTTTTTATCATGTGTGGTGGGAATGTGCTCCGCTGAAAGAATGGTGGGGGAAAATTTTCTCAATATGTAACTCTGTGTGTAAGGGAACAATCCCGGTATCACCGGAAATTGCGTTACTCTCTGGTGCAGATCCCTCAGTCCCGGTAGTCCCATCTGCTTTATTCAAATTACTGATAGTGGCGGCTAGGCTTTTAATACCCCTACACTGGCTAACAGATACAGTTCCATCCTTAGATCATTGGATTGCGAGGGTAGATCAGATCTATAGGTTTGAGGAGTTGTCTCATTGGAACTCACATTCGAGAGATAAATTTCTCAAGATATGGCATCCATGGAAAAAGTTCCGTAAATTTGTGTGACAGGATTTATTGTGAAGTAAGAGGTTAAAGTTATACCTTTGTAAGTGAAATGTAATGCTGGTCACTGATGTACCAATGACTTCCCTCCTTCCCCCCCCCCCCCCCCTTGGGTTATTACCCGGTTCAATTTCCTCTTTCATGTTCCCCCTCCCCTTTTATGGTCTGTAAAGTACTTAAAATATGGCATGTAATGTATTGCTTATTTGTGCAGACGTATATCCTCTGTATTGTTGAAAAATTTAATAAAAAATTTAAATATAAAAAAAAAACAAAAAAAAAAACAAGATTTATATAGGAGGAAACAGTCATTTCAAAACAAATCCGTATGTGTTTTATCCTTGTGATAGTGTGAAGTGACGTAACAAAGTGTAAATGTATTGACAGTATATGTTACAGCTATATACAAGAGGCTTTTCAGGAACAAAGCTACTTTTTTTTAGAGTATTCCAAAGTGCCTCATAGCATCTCAAAAGCATTAAGTGGAACATCTCTGTCATGATAATAACCTATGTGCTTAGCATATTAATGGCAGCCTTGTACGCATACAGATGTAAATGTTGCTGCTTAAAAAAACCTTAGACCACTTGAAAAATACACAATCTACTAATAACAGCAAGTAATGTGGACTAGGGCATTCATTCTAATGCATGGAGATGGAAACAAAAAGGAGGTAATGTGTAACTGAAGCAGGAGAGAACACCTCTGCTTGGGAAAGCCTTGCACTTGTTCACATTCACGCTCTTAGGCCTCATGCACACGACCGTATTTTTTCCCACCCGTAAATACTGCCGTAAATACGGGTCCGGTGTCACACGTATTCGACCCATTTTGCACCAGTATTTACGGACCCGTGCCCGTAAATATGGGTCCGTGTCACCCGTATTCCACCCGTATTTACGGGCACGTTTTTGGCGGCAAAATAGCACTGCACTAATCGGCAGCCCCTTCTCTCTATCAGTGCAGGATAGAGAGAAGGGACAGCCCTTTCTGTAATAAAAGTTAAAGAAATTCATACTTACCCGGCCGTTGTCTTGGTGACGCGTCCCTCTCTTCACATCCAGCCCGACATCCCTGGATGACGCGGCAGTCCATGTGACCGCTGCAGCCTGTGATTGACCTGTGATTGGCTGCAGCGGTCACATGGGCTGAAATGTCATCCAGGGACGGCCAGGACATCGGGCCGGATGTCGAGAGGGACGCGTCACCAAGGCAACGGCCGGGAGACCGGACTGGAGGAAGCAGGAAGTTCTCGGTAAGTATGAACGTCTTTTATTTTTATTTTTTACAGGTTTATTCTGATCGGTAGTCACTGTCCAGGGTGCTGAAAGAGTTACTGCCGATCAGTTAACTCTTTCAGCTCCCTGGACAGTGACTATTTACTGACGTCGCTTAGCAACGCTGCCGTAATGACGGGTGCACACATGTAGCCACCCGTCATTACGGGAGCTCCATAGACTTCTATGGACTGTCCGTGCCGTTATTACGGCCTGAAATAGGACATGTTCTATCTTTTTTAACAGCACGGGCACCTTCCCGTAAGAAAACGGGAAGGTACCCGTGGCCAATAGAAGTCTATGAGCCCGTTATTACGTGTCGTAATTACGACCCGTAATAATGGGAGTTTTTACGGTTGTGTGCATGAGGCCTTAAGGGAGTTTTACACTGGACGATTATCGGGCAGACGAGCGTCATAGAAAGGTGATAACTGCCCTGTGTAAACAGAGCAGTGATCAGCAGGTGAACGAGCAAACGCTCAACCATCTGTTTGTCGTATTGTTTAAACAAGATGCGCTGCTGACATGATAATAATGTATGGGGATGAGCGATTAGTGTAACGACCGCTCGTCCCCATCCATAGCTCCGGGTGACAGGAGCAAACGAGCGCTGATCAACGATGTCTCGTTGATCGTCGCTCGCTGCACCAGCCGATTATCGGCCGGTGTAAAAGGGCCTTAAACCTTCCCATCGGAGATGGGGAGCCCTGCACAAGTTCACACCTCACAGTGAGAATGGGGATAGAGACTCATAGCAATTGTACAACCTTGCTCTATAATATGTATACCCTTGGGCTGAGAAACTGTCCAACCTACTAGTAGATTTTATCTTTTTGACTAGACTAAGGACATACACCTCTTTGTCAGAAAATCACACTGGCATAAGCATTTTAGGATAGTCGAAAAAATAGAATGTCTCGAATGAAGGGATCCCACGAGATCTCCTACCGGATTTGAGAGTATTGCATGATCTGTTAGAGAGTGGTGAGAATGCACCTAGCAGGGCCCCTTTCACTACCCTTAGAAACAATAGTACAATAATGTCTTTACCAACATGGTAGTTTAGTTGTCACGGTCCAAGGGTATGTGAACTCACTAGGCCGCTCCGGCGTAGCAGAGTGGCAGCTGGCCAAACAACAGTCTATGCAAAGTCAAGTGTAAAGTCTTTAGTACAAGACTACCTGTAAGAGTCCAGACAGACACAAGGTGTAACAGAGGCTTTGGCACAGATGAAGCTTGACGTGGCAGATGATACCAGACATGGCAGATGACACCAGACGTGGCAGGTGACACCAGACATGGCAGATGATACCAGATGTGCCAGATGACACCAGACGTGGCAGATGACACCAGACACGCAAGATGACACCAGACGTGGCAGATGACACCAGATGTGGCAGATAACATACTCGACTCCAACTAAAGGCTTTGGCTTTGAAACAAACACAGCAACAGGATACAAGAAGCAGGAAACAACTAAGGGACCATTTGCAATACGAACATGGGTAGACAACAACAACGCTCAGGCAAGGAGTGGAAGGAACCCTCTTTATAGTCCAGGATGATCTGGAGATTGGTTAGGGAACTTTTTGTATGTGCGCGCGCTGGCCCTTAAATTCCGCGAACTAGCGTGGAGACAGACCAGAGCAGGACGGCTGTGTGAGCTGGCGTCTCCGAGGAGGGAGACGCTGGCAGGAACCCAGGCGTCTGTGGTCATGGCCATCCAAAGGTGGGGGAATGCGGTGGTCCCCATCTGCAACAGTTACAGTGTTTAAAGGGTAACTAAACTTTTAAAAAACTTTTGACATGTCTTGGTGAAATGTCAGAAGTTTTGATCAGTGGGGGTACAAGCACGGAGAGTCCCACCGATCACTAAAATGTAGCGGCAGAAGCACCGATTTGGCATGTCAAAAGTTTTTTAAACATTTTGTTATACTTTATAGATCTAGAATCTTAAGACAGTCAACCAGTAAGATTACATCTTACGAGGGAAGAATATACAGCACTCACTGCACTCCAGAAGAGCAACTCAATCGTTATCAAACCATATGATAAAGGTGGTAATACTGTCAAACTTAACACCACTTTGCAAGAACAGATGTGTGAGGCCCTTCTGAAGGGCAGAGAGTGCTATGAAATATTGTACACAACCCCACTGAGGAATATCGTAATAAAATAAAAGAGCTACTTCTTATAGCAAAGAAAGTTGTACTAATTGTAAAGAGAAATTTAATTTCTTGATACCAGTACACCCATGGACTGCCACCTTTTACAGTTTATCAAAACTGCATAATGAACTTAAGGGTAGGCCAATAGCCTCTGCGGTGAAGATCCTGTGTCAAAATATAGGTATATACAATTAGGTCCAGTATTATTTGGACAGTGACACAAGTTTTGACATTTTAGCTGTTTACCAAAACATATTGAATATACAGTTATATAATCAATATGGGCTTAAAGTGCAGACTCTCAACTTAAATTTGAGGGTGTTCACATCCTAATTTGAGGGAGGGTTTAGGAATTACAGCTCTTTAATATGTAGCTGCCTCTTTTTGAAGGGACCAAAGGTAATTGGACAATTATCTCAAAAGCTATTTAATGGCCTGCATGGGCTATTCTCTCGTTAATCCATCATCAATTAAGCAGGTAAAAGGTCTGGAGTTGATTCCATGTGTGGCATTTGCATTTGGAAGCTGTTGTGTGAACACACAACATACGGTCTAAGGAGCTCTCAATGCGAGTGAAACAGACCGTTGTTAGGCTGAAAAAAACGAAGAAATCCATCAGAGCGATAGCACAAGTGTTAGGGGTGCCCAAAGCAACAGTTTGGTACATTGTTGAAAAAAAGAGAGCACTGGTGATCCCGTGAACTCCAAAAGGCCTGGGCGTCCACGGAAGACAACAGTGGTGGATAATCGCAGAATCCTTTCCATGGTGAAGAAAAACTCCTTCACAACATTTACCCACGTGAAGAACACTCTCCTGGAAGTAGGTGTATCAGTATCTAAGTCTACCATAAAGAGAAGACTCCATGAGAGCAAATACAGAGCATTCACCACAAGGTGCAAACCATTAATCAGCCTCAAAAATAGAAAGGCCAGATTAGACTTTGCCAAACAACATGCAAAGAAGCCGCCCAGTTCTGGAACAGCATTCTTTGGACAGATGAAACTAAGATCAACCTGTACCAGAATGATGGGAGGAAGAAAGTATGGAGAAGGCTTGGAACAGCTCATGATCCAAAGCACACCACATCCTCTGTAAAACATGGTGGAGGCAGTGTGATGGCATGGGCATGCCTGGCTGCCAAAGGCACTGGGTCACTAGTGTTTATTGATGATGAGACTGAAGACAGAAGCGGCCAGATGAATTCTGAAGTGTTCAGGGATTTACTTTCTGCTCAGATTCAACCAAATGCAGCAAGGTTGATTGGACGTCGCTTCACAGGACAGATGGACAATGACACACAATATACTGCGAAACCAACCCAGGAGTTTTTTTTTAAGGCAAAATGGAATATTCTGCAATGGCCAAGTCAATCACCAGATCTCAACCCGATCGAGCTGCATTTCACTTGCTTAAAACAAAACTTAAGGCAGAAAGAGCCACAAACAAGCAACAACTGAAGACAGCTGCAGTAAAGGCCGAGCAAAGCATCACAAAGGAGGAAACCCAGCGTTTGGTGATGTCCATGGGTTCCAGACTTCAGGCAGTCATTGCCTGCAAAGGATTCTCTACAAAGTATTAAAAAAACCATTTTATTTATGGTAATGTTAATTTGTCCAAATACTTTTGAGCCCCTGAAATGAGGAGGTTGTGTAGAAAAATGGTTGCAATTCCTAAACGTTTCACAGGATATTTTTGTTCAACCCCTTGAAATAAACCTGAAAGTCAACACTTCAATTGCATCTCAGTTGTTTCATTTAAAATCCAATATGGTGGCATGCAGAGCCCAAATCATGGAGGTTGTGTCACTGTCCAAATAATTCTGGACCTAACTGTACATCGACCATTTATTAGCTCCATTTGTAACCACACTTCCCTTCCCTTATCAGGGACACAATGAATCTTTTGAAATGCCTAGAACACATTTCCATTAGTGCGGATTCCCAACTTGCCAGCATAGGCGTTATATTCTTCGATTCCACATGAATGTGGACTAAAAGCTGTAGAATACTTCCTGCAAAGCAGGGGTTGCCAGTACTATGCCCACAGCCAAGTAGTCCTCCAATTCTTCAAATTCAGTCGTAATATGGAGTGTGCATAATCCCTACAGGTCTCTGCTTCATGAGCTCAATTTCATTGGCCAAAAGTTAGCATAGGACTTACCCTGTTGTGGATGTACAAGGCTGAGACACCATAAGTGTTGTACGGCCAGCTTATGAGCTCAGTATTTCAATTAATATAAAGTATTGTAGAATGTACCTAGGGAGAAGTCATTTGTCCTAGGACTTGTTAGAAGAGATTAAGATCTGCTAATGTATTTGAAGACTATAATTAACAATATTTATTAATGTATGCAAATTCAGTTGGAGCCTCGTGGCTAAGCATTATATTTCAATTGTTATAAATTGTTTGTTTGCTAATACAGTTAATGCCATGGAGCGCAACTACCCCATAGCAAAGCCAGGAATGGGCCTCCACAACTCACCAACAGTAATGTAGAAGTGAAGCAGTAAAAGTAATGTCATATAGCAGATCTACTACACATAGGACAACACACATAGAATTAGAAGAAAACAGAAAGCCACCAACTGGTTTTTAAACCACTAAAACAAAATATGTCCCTGCACTTTAATGGGGCCCCACAGGCCCCGGGCCCCATGGCAGCTGCTTTAGCTACATCTATGAGCTCAAGTCATCCATCAAATGTCAATGTCTTTTTAATCTATATTTAATTGTTTGTTATAGTTTTATAGAAGAGGTTTAATAGAATTGTATAATGGCTATATAGCACTTAAATATTCTGTATGTCCTACCTGTTGTCAGCTGTTTTGCAGTTAGTTGTAGATCATATTGACACTTACAAAATACTAGACGAAGTGCACCTGAGCGAACACATAACACAGATTAACTTTTTTATTTTTCCGTCGATATAGTCCTATGAGGGCTTGATTCTTGCGGGACGAGTTGTAGTTTTTCGTAGCACCATTTATTGTCCATACAATGTACTAGGATACGGTAAAAAAATTATTTGTGTGGTTGAAAATGTAAAAAACACCGATTCCTCCATTGTTTTTTGCGCATCGTTTTTACGAAATTCACTGCGCAATTAAAACAACATGTTAACTTTATTCTGTGGGTCAATACGATTACGGCGATACCAAATATATATAGTTTTTTCTATATTTTACTACAAGTAAAAATCTAAGTGTAAAAAATTAAATTAATTTTGTGTCGCCAAATTCCGAGAGCCATAACTTTTTTATGTTTCCATCTATTAAATAGTATGAGGACTTATTTTTTTGCGGGATAAGCTTTAGTTTTTAATTATGTCATTTTGACCAAAAAATAGAGATTCTGGTGTTTACATTGTTGTTTTTTTTTTTACAGTGTTCACCGTGCGGGTTAAGTAATGATATATTGTAATAGTTCAGACTTTTACAGACGCGGCAATACCAATTATGTATATATTTTTATTTGTTTTACTATGTTCTAGGGGGAAAATTGTAAAAGGGGGGTTTTTGAACTTTTAATTAAAAATTTTTTTTTACATTAAAAAAAACCCCTTTATTTTACAAATTTGTACTTTTTTTATTAGTCCCCCTAGGGGACTTCAACCAGCGATCGTTAGATCGCTTGCATGATATACTGCAATACTAATGTGTTGCAGTATATTGTGATTCTGACAGGCTCTAATAGGAGCACAAAGATGGCGGACCTGGGAGCCTTACCAACCATCGCCCCCCCGCAATTGCGTTGCGGGGGGTGTGATGAGCTGTTAGAGTGGGTCGCCCCCTCTTTCTAACAATTTAAATGCTGCGGTCGCTATTGACCGCGGCATTTAACGAGTTAAACGAGTGGGATCGCGCTCAAGCGCGATCCCGCTGATTACTCTGAAGTGGCGGCTGTAACATACAGCTGACACCAGCATTATATGGAGCATGTTCACTACATGAGCCCATTACATACTTCCCTTACCCAACTTTGGCGTATGGATACGTCAAATGTCAGGAAGGGGTTAATGTAGATCAACTATAAAAGCTAAATAACAATAATTATCAATACAATTGATTAACTATGGGCGCTGTTACTATTTCCTTGTATAAATGTAGTAATAAATAAGAAAAACTGATGAATTTACTCGGGTACCTGTTATTCAATATTAGATATTATTTAAGAATTGCAGAAATACACAATAAAAGGGAACTCCTAAAAAGGGGGAAGGGGAACACTTTTTCATATTGCTGGAATTTTTAGTGGAGTTCATTTACAACAAGTAAAACTGCAGAGCAGAATCCTGTTTGCTTACATCATACACCTTGATGCACCGTGATTTGAGCCATTGTGTGTAGTTTTCCAGCAAAGTTATTGAATTTATGGTGAAAGATAGTGTTTGTTCTACCAAGGTCATTGTAGGTCTCTGAAAGATCATATTTTTGCTGACTGGCTAAAGAACAAGGCACAATATAATCAGTAATGTGTAGAACCTGGTGTCAAGTTTTATGTGAGTGTAATATTAACTATTTAATATTGCTATGTATTTCCTTTTTAGCTTCTACTTTGTAGATGCTTGAGCTGGTTATGCATTTCCTTGCCATTACCATGAGGTCATCGCTGCAAATCCAATTTTTTGCTTGAATTCCCGACTGTAAATCTCTCATATACCCAGGTAACACAAGAAAGAATTTGCGAACACCGTAAAGCAATTATAAACTGAACATGCTTTAGAACAGAGGACCAGTAATGGACTGGGATTTCCAGAAGAAATGATTCTGAGGACCCAGCCTCCATCTATATAGAATATGTCCATACCCACATTTAATTGCGTGTAAACTTTGTTGTTAGCATTGCACATGCAGAACTTCCCAGGCGGTAGCTGTACTCATTGAGCTACTGGACCTGCTAGACAGCTCCTTTGTGAATATATTGACTAGGTTTCTTGCCAATTGATATTCCTTGTCTTGATTACCTAATAAGTCTCACCATTTTGGATTCCTATATTTGTCTAACCCTTGACTGCCAGACTATTGGAGTCTTAATGGCTTGGTCACATACAATACTGGGTCAGGCAAAGGCAGTCCATCTATCGAGGCAACGATCAACGGTCTCTCCAGCAAAAAAGTAGGCAATTGAAGAAGATCCACAAGATTTTGGCAGATGAAATTGGCTGCGGAGCCGGAGTCCAGGTAGGCAGAGACTGGATGAGGTCTCACCCCAGCGACGAGGGTGAAAGGAATAAACAGCTTGGAAGATAATTCTCTATTAAGTGCAGTAGCGCCCAGGGTTGTCTCTCCAACCAATCCCAGGCATTGGGGTTTCCTTGGCCTCTGGGAACACAAACGGACGACATGGCCAGCGAGGCCGCAATATAAGCAGAGTCCAGAAGTGCGCCTGCGCTGTTTTTCTTGAACGGACAGTTTAAGCCGATCCACCTGCATCGGAACCTCGGGCACAGTAGAAGAACAAGGCAAGAGGGGTTGCTGGAAGTTGGGCGCCAGTCTAGGAAGCCGTTTCTCCTGTAGAGTCTCTTGAGATCTCTCTCTGAGCCTTATGTCCACACGGGGAGCCAGTAGAATCAGGTCATCCAGGGCAGCTGGGAGATCTCCAGCAGCCAGTTCGTCCTTGATCTCAGGTGACAGGCCATGCCAGAAGGATGCTACCAAGGCCTCATTGTTCCAGGAGAATTCTCCTGCCAGATTCCGGAGCTGGATGGTGTATTCGCCCACGGAGGCGTCCTCCTGACACAGGTTAAAGATAGCAGTGGCTGCCGACGCGGCTCGTCCAGGCTGCTCAAATACGGAACGGAACAACCGCACAAACCCCTGGAAGTCTCGGGTCCCTGTCGTTCCCAGATTGGATTCGCAAATGGCAGGGCCTTGCTGGCGAGTAGAGATATAATGAAGGCGATCCTGGCTCCGTCCAAAGGAAATGCTCGGGCGTGCAGAGTGAAGTGGATTTGGCATTGATTCAGAATCCCCCTGCACGAACTTGCGTCTCCATGGAACCGAGGTGGCAATGGCAGCGAGAACCAAGGGTCCGTACTGGGACTGCCAGGAGGTGTAGCAGGAGGGTCGATCGGAGGAGCTTGAATAGGAGTGGTGCCATGGAGTCTGCTGTGCCATGGAGTCTACTGCCACAAAGAGTTGATCCTGTCGTGTTTACAGATCCTGCAGGTCCGCCTGCATGGCTTGGGAGGATGACAGGCTCTTGACTTGGCCAGTGGGGTCCATGGCCTGAGCGTACTGTCACGGCGTGGGGTGTGGACCAACTGGGCCGTACCGCATAGAGGGGTAGCAGCTGGCCAACAAGGTACAAAACAATGTCTGTAGTTCAGAACGTGTACCTGAGGCAATGTAGACAGTAGCGGAAGCACGACTTGACTTTCACAGCAGGTGACACCCTGGATGCAGCTGAAGACACGACTTGACTTTATCAGCAGGTGACACCGTGGATGAAGCGGAGGACTCGACTTGACTGTAGATACGATAGCACGGGATACAGGGTACAGGCAGCAGGAACGGGTAACACTGGGAACTGGAAAACACTGGGAGACCATTTGCAAGACAAACTTATGTATACAACAACGCTCAGACAAGGAACCAGTGGGCAGAGCCCCTTATTATAGTCCAGCAGCCATTTGGGCTAATAATTGATGGGTGACAGCTGGACGCGTACTGGCACTTGGACGCGTACTGGCACCTGCGTGAATCAGTCCGAAGACCCGGAAGTGAGTGCCGGCGTCTCCCTGGAGGGAGCTGACGCCGTGAAGAGAGATGTCCATGGCCGGAGCTGTCAAGGAGTAATGCTGAACGACGACCCCCGACAATAGACGTTACAGTATCCCCCCCCCTCTTACGCCCCCTCCTCTTAGGGCCAGAGCGGGAAAGAAATTTCTTCACGAGGACAGGAGCATCGATGTCCTCCTCTGGCTCCCAAGACCTCTCCTCTGGACCAAATCCCCTCCAATCCACCAAGTAAAACGTCCTTCCTCCTACTTTCTTGGGGGCCAGGATCTCCCTCACTCAGAAAGTTCCGGATGAACTGCCAGGAGCCACAGCGGAACTAAGAGTCCTGGAGTAGCGGTTCAGGACCACGGGTTTCAGCAAGGAGACGTGGAAGGAGTTAGAGATCTTGAGGGTAGGGGGCAGTCGAAGCTTGTACGACACAGGATTGATCTGTAGTAGAATCTTGAAGGGTCCAAGGAACAAGGGGGCAAACTTGCAAGATGGCACCCTCAGCTGGATATTCCTGGAAGACAGCCAGACCTTTGTACCTGGAAGAAACTGGAGAGGTTCTCGTCTTCTAGTGTCTGCCTTTCTCTTAATGCGGTCCACCGCCAGCAGAAGATCGTGTCCGCTGCCATATCTGCAGAAAGTTCCTGAAGGTAGAGTCGGCTGCAGGCCCCTGTGACATAGTAGAGCCAGGCAGGGGTATTCGAGGATGTTGGCCGTAGACTATGAAGAACGGATTGGTGGTGGTGGACTCACTGGTATGGTTATTATAAGAGAACTCAGCCCACGGGAGCAGCTGCACCCAGTCATCATGTCAACTGGAGACAAAGTGCCGCAGATAGTTCTCCATAATTTAGTTAATCCTTTCAACTTGTCCAGTGGACTGAGGATGGTAAGCTGAAGAGAAGTCCAATTTTACACCGAGTAGGCCGCAGAGTGCTCTCCAGAACTTTGAGGTGAACTGGACCCCTCGATCCAAGAAAATATGCAGGGGTAATCCGTGCAGACGGAAGATGTGTTGCATGAAGAGATCAGCCAGTCGAGCAGCAGAAGGCAGGCCAGTCAGAGAAACAAAATGAGCCATTTTAGAAAAACGATCCACCACCACCGAGATCACACTGCATCCCGCAGAGAGAGGCAGATCTGTGACAAAGTCCATAGCAATATGCCGCTAGGGGGCATCGGGCACAGACAGTGGTTGGTGCAGACCGGCTAGTCAGGAGTGGGGAACTTTGTTTGCTGCACACACCGTACAGGAGGAGACAAAGTCCATGACGTCTTGGGGCAGCGTGGGCCACTTGAACTGGTGGGCAATTTGGTCTCGGGTCTTACGGGCACCCGCGTGACCTGCCAGCTTGGAACTGTGACCCCAGCGAAGGATTCTTCCTCTGTCTGCCAGACGTACAAAAGTTTTTCCCGGAGGAATGTCTCTAACCTGCAGAGGGTTAACAGAGTAGATGCAGGAAGGATCGATAATATTCTGTGGGGACTCCATAGTGTCCTCTTTCTCAAATGACCTAGACAAGGCATCAGTCCTCACATTCTTGTTGGCAGGTCGGTAGTGGAGTTCGAACCGTAACCGTGCAAAAAACAATGACCACCTGGCTTGACGAGGATTCAGCCGTTGAGCCGTCTGTAGGTAGGTCATGTTCTTGTGATCCGTGAAGACCAGGATAGGATGAGCTGCGCCTTCGAGTAGGTGTCTCCACTCCTGCAGAGCCAGCTTGATGGCCAGTAACTCCCGATCTCCAATCGAGTAGTAGAGCTCTGTGGAAGAATACAGCTTGAAGTAGTAACCACATACCACCGTCTTGCCTTTCGAACCTCTCTGGAACAATAGTGAACCAGCACCAACAAAGGAGGCATCCATCTCTAATTAAAACTGTAAGGATACATCAGGATGATGAAGAATAGAGGCTAACGTGAAGGCCTTTTTAAGGTTTTAAATGTGACTTCCGCCTCTGGAGTCCATACCTTGGCATTCATACTCTTTTTAGTGAGGGTGGAGATGGGAGCTGTCAAAGAAGAGAAGTTGGGAATGAACAGTCTGTAGAAGTTGGCGAATCCCAGGAAGCGTTGTATGGCCCTTAAGCCTTGGGGACGTGACCACTCCAGGACAGCCTTGACCTTCCCAGGGTCCATTTTGAGACCCTGATCAGAGATGATTTAGCCCAGGAAGGGTAGAGACTTCTATTGGAACACGCACTTCTCCAACTTGGCGTAAAGATGATTCTCCCTTAATCGAAGCAACACCTGGCGGACATGACCCTGATGAGTCACAAGATCTGGGGAAAAAATCAAGATATCATCGAGATACACTACAACACAGACATAGAGGAGATCACGAAAAATGTCATTCACAAATTCTTGAAATACTGCGGGAGCGTTACACAGGCATGACCAAATATTCGTAGTGTCCATCACGTGTGTTAAATGCAGTCTTCCACTCGTCACCCTGATGGATCCGGATTAGATTGTAAGCCCCCCGCAGGTCAAGCTTGGAAAATTTTTTTGCCCCCGTATACGATCAAAGAGTTCGGAAATCAACGGCAAATGGTACCTGTTCTTCACCATGATCTGGTTGAGGTAGTCAATGCATGGTCGAAGAGATCCATCCTTCCTTTCGACAAAGAAAAACACAGCTCCGGCCGGGGATGAAAACTTTCGTATGAAGCCCCTCTCCAGATTCTCTTTAATGTAGGCCGACATAGACTGGGTCTCTGGCAAGGAGAGAGGGTATACTCTACCGCGAGGAGGGGACGAATCAGGAACCAAGTCGATAGGACAATCGTATTCTCGATGTGGTGGCAATATCTCTGCCTCCTTTTTGTTGAAGACATCAGCGAACTGAGAGTAACAAGGAGGCAACCCTGCCAATGACTGATGCGGAGAAGGCTGGAATGGATGGACATGCCCCAGACATGCCCCACTGGAGAACCTCTCTGGAGTTCTAATCCTGGACTGGGGCATGAAGACGGCGCCAAGGCAAACCCAGCAGCACGGAGTTGACGGCCTTGGACAGGACATACAGGGAGATGAGCTCAGAATGAAGAGCTCCCACTTGGAGTCTTAATGGCTTGGTCACATACAATACTGGGTCAGGCAAAGGCAGTCCATCTATCGAGGCAACGATCAACGGTCTCTCCAGCAAAAAAGTAGGCAATTGAAGAAGATCCACAAGATTTTGGCAGATGAAATTGGCTGCGGAGCCGGAGTCCAGGTAGGCAGAGACTGGATGAGGTCTCACCCCAGCGACGAGGGTGAAAGGAATAAACAGCTTGGAAGATAATTCTCTATTAAGTGCAGTAGCGCCCAGGGTTGTCTCTCCAACCAATCCCAGGCATTGGGGTTTCCTTGGCCTCTGGGAACACAAACGGACGACATGGCCAGCGAGGCCGCAATATAAGCAGAGTCCAGAAGTGCGCCTGCGCTGTTTTTCTTGAATGGACAGTTTAAGCCGATCCACCTGCATCGGAACCTCGGGCACAGTAGAAGAACAAGGCAAGAGGGGTTGCTGGAAGTTGGGCGCCAGTCTAGGAAGCCGTTTCTCCTGTAGAATCTCTTGAGATCTCTCTCTGAGCCTTATGTCCACACGGGGAGCAAGTAGAATCAGATCATCCAGGGCAGCTGGGAGATCTCCAGCAGCCAGTTCGTCCTTGATCTCAGGTGACAGGCCATGCCAGAAGGATGCTACCAAGGCCTCATTGTTCCAGGAGAATTCTCCTGCCAGATTCCGGAGCTGGATGGTGTATTCGCCCACGGAGGCGTCCTCCTGACACAGGTTAAAGATAGCAGTGGCTGCCGACGCGGCTCGTCCAGGCTGCTCAAATACGGAACGGAACAACCGCACAAACCCCTGGAAGTCTCGGGTCTCGGGTCCCTGTCGTTCCCAGATTGGATTCGCAAATGGCAGGGCCTTGCTGGCGAGTAGAGATATAATGAAGGCGATCCTGGCTCCGTCCAAAGGAAATGCTCGGGCGTGCAGAGTGAAGTGGATTTGGCATTGATTCAGAATCCCCCTGCACGAACTTGCGTCTCCATGGAACCGAGGTGGCAATGGCAGTGAGAACCAGGGGTCCGTACTGGGACTGCCAGGAGGTGTAGCAGGAGGGTCGATCGGAGGAGCTTGAATAGGAGTGGTGCCATGGAGTCTGCTGTGCCATGGAGTCTACTGCCACAAAGAGTTGATCCTGTCGTGTTTACAGATCCTGCAGGTCCGCCTGCATGGCTTGGGAGGATGACAGGCTCTTGACTTGGCCAGTGGGGTCCATGGCCTGAGCGTACTGTCACGGCGTGGGGTGTGGACCAACTGGGCCGTACCGCATAGAGGGGTAGCAGCTGGCCAACAAGGTACAAAACAATGTCTATAGTTCAGAACGTGTACCTGAGGCAATGTAGACAGTAGCGGAAGCACGACTTGACTTTCACAGCAGGTGACACCCTGGATGCAGCTGAAGACACGACTTGACTTTATCAGCAGGTGACACCGTGGATGAAGCGGAGGACTCGACTTGACTGTAGATACGATAGCACGGGATACAGGGTACAGGCAGCAGGAACGGGTAACACTGGGAACTGGAAAACACTGGCAGACCATTTGCAAGACAAACTTAGGTATACAACAACACTCAGGCAAGGAACCAGCAGCCATTTGGGCTAATAATTGCTGAGTGACAGCTGGACGCGTACTGGCCCTTTAAGGCCGTACACGAGGGCGCCCTGCGGGAATCAGTCTGAGGACCCGGAAGTGAGTGCCGGCGTCTCCCTGGAGGGAGCTGACGCCGTGAAGAGAGATGACCATGGCCGGAGCTGTCAAGGGATAAGTCTGAACGACGACCACCGGCCATAGACGTTACACGTGCACAGTAGTATGTTTAGCTGCCCAGAGCCTGGGAGCCACACGCCGAGGCCACTTGTTGGGGAGCATGGCTTTAGAAAATAGCACAGACAAGCTCCTTCACATTTGAAAAAGTGTTTGTTGAATATCCTTACAGTGGTGTATTGTTATCTTTGAGACATACAGTGGATATAAAAAGTACACACACCACTGTTAAATTGCCAGTTTTTGTGATGTTACAGAGTCAGTACAAGGTGAATCATTTCAGAACTTTTTCCACCTTTAATGTGACACATAATCTGTACAATTCCATTGAAGAACAAACTGAAATCATTTAGAGGGGAAAAATAAAAACAAAAAGAATGTGGTTACATAAGTGTGAACACCCTCTTATTATTGGGGATGTGGTTGTGTTCAGAATTAGCCAATCACATTTAAACTCATGTTAAATAGTAGTCAGTACACAGCTGCCATTATTTAAAGTGATTCTGAGTAACCCCATATAAAGTTCAGCTATTCTATTAGGATTTTCCTGCCATTTTCTTTGTTGCATGTGACAGCAAAAGCCGTGGTCCGTAAACATCTTACAACACATCAAAGGGATCTGATTGTTGAAAGGCATCAGTCAGGAGAAGGGTACCAAAGAATTTCCAGGGCATTAGATATACCATGGAACACAGTGAAGTCGGTCATCAAGAAGTGAATTACATTTGGCACAACAGTGACATTACCAAGAACTGGAAGTCTCTCAAAACTTGATGAAAAGAAAAGATGAAAATTGGTTCAGGAGGTTACCAAGAGGCTTACCGCAACAATAAAGGAGCTGCAGGACTTTCTGGCAGGTATTGGTCGTGTAGTGCATGTGACAACAATCTACCGTTTTCTTCGTATGTATGGGCTGTGGGGTAGGGTGGCAAGACGGAACTCTGCCAAAAGCATGTGGGAAAACGTGTTATGGTCTGATGAGATGAAGGTTGAAATTTTTAACCATAATTCCAAAAAGTATGTTTGGTGCAAAGCCAACACTGCACATTACCAAAAGAACACCATACCCACAGTGAAGAATGGTGGAGGCAGCATTATGCTTTGGGGCTGTTTTTCTGCTGCTGGAACTGGGGCTCTAGTCAAGGTGAAGGGAATAATGAAAAGTTCCAAATATCAGTCAATATTGGCACAAAACCTGCAGACCTCTGCTAAAAAGCTGATTTATGAAGAGGAATTTCCACTTTCAGCACGACAATGACCCAAAGCATACCTCCAAATCAACAAAAGAATAGCTTCACCAGAAGAAGATCAGCCAGAGCCCAGACCTGAATCCAATTGAAAATCTGTGGGGTGACCTGATGAGGGCTGTACACAGGTGATGCCCTCGCAATCTGACAGATTTGGAGCGCTTTTGCAAGGTAGAGTGGGCAACAAGTGCCAGGTCAAGATGTGCCTTGCTGATAGACTTATACCCAAAAAGACTGAATGCTGTCATAAAGTCAAAGGGTAATTCAACAAAGTATTAGTTTAAGGGTGTGCATATTAATGCAGCCACATTATTTATTTATTTTATTTTTCCACCTTAAAAGATTTCAGTTTGTTTTTCAATAAAATTGTACAGATTATGGGTCACATTAAAGGTGGAAAAAGTTCTGAAATTACTCATCTTGTACTGACTTTGTAACATGTCAAAAACCTGGCATTTTAACAGGGGTGTGTAGACTTTTTATATCCACTGTAGATCTACAGCTTGTTGTTTTAGAGTAATAAAGTGGGTTGTAAATGTTCCAACTCCATCAAACGGACTCAGATTTCATATACTAGTATATCTACAATGAAAAAACAGTGAATCACGTACATTTGTAACCTATTTTACATTAATGTTGAATTTCATATCAAAGTTAGATTTTATTACATTTCAAAGACTCATTCCAGCAATGTTCTGTCAATTACAGATGTTCTTGACAATTTGAGATCATCCTTGATTACTGTAAATGTATTATCCTCATATCCACTTCTAGGTGTCAATGTATATTTCCGGAATGGGCAGAGTATATGTTATCATAGTCTAAGACTTAATATCTTGCAACCTTGTCCTGTTGTGCACAGTTGATGGCGTCCCTTGTTTCTCTCTGGGTATAATGATCTGCATAATACTGCAGGTTATGTGCGCTTTGTCCTGAAATACCTCTTTAAGCTGTTACTTCTCAGGATAGAAATCCTTCTAATTTGTCTCAATAGTGAACCAGATTAGACTAGTTGAGATTATCCTGCAAGACACGGAAGTTGTAACCTCTGGCTAAGTATAAATGCCTTATTTACAGTGCTTGTCACCTCAGTAGCTACAGAATTACCGTCCAAACACTGCCCCGAATCGCAGTGCAGACCTTTAAGATCTGCTCAACTACTGTGATGGTTCAACCAACATGATACCATAAATACATCAAATCTGGGAAAAACCTAAACTAAAATTCATGTCCAAGTACACCAAAAAATGGTCTTCGTCACTAAAGTGGATTCCATTGCCAAAGTGGATATAGAATCATCACAATTCACATAGATATAATTGATTCTTATGAAAATGTATATATTCTAAATTCTTGGAAAATTCAATCTCTACCTGCTGAACTTAGAACCGGAGACATATGAGATAAAGTTTAGAATGTTGAGGATAGAACACTGGAAAGTCGGGATACTTACCTGCCGACAGTCATCTAATTCTTCATAGATATTGCCAATGATCATTTATCCACTCCTTATGAATTTATATAAATTAATGGATCACAGGACATATACATTGGCCTCTGCTCTTTGCTTTTTTAAACAAATGGACCTCAATTATGAGATACAATCTCCGAAGCAAATTCTTTGATAGGTCTCTAGGAGCAATTTAAGGTGCATGATCACATTCCTATTAAGAAAAATAATGCTATTGGGAAAATGCTAATGGAAAAATTATATAAAGGGATGTAGCTATAGGGGTGCAGAGTAGGCAGTCGCATATGGGCCCTAGTGCCTCAAGGGCCCGGAATGTCCCTCTGCCACATAAAAAAAACGGATTATAAATGGCACATGATAGGCAGGAAGGAGGCTTTCATTCGGGCCCAAGAGCTTCAAGTTATGCTTTTAATGATACATGTTATATCTATGTAGAGGAAACAAGGGCTGAGTAGTGGAGCATCATAATGCCACCCGTGACTACAACACTAAAGCTAAATTAGACTTTGTAGAACAAGCAAAGAATTGGAAACTTGGAACTTGTCAGACCTAATGGACCTTTGGACTGTACATTTTATTAAAATGAACTGTTCTGAAGGATCCTATTACTTGGTGGACGAATTTTTACACAAACATCAATAACACACTAATAAAGACAGAGTCGAGAGTTCAGCTGTCTTATGAACTTTTCTGTTCTGCATGATGTGTTTTTCTACATTTATCGGTCTCTCAATATTTCTTTACATTTTGAGTAACCCACAGGTCACCATGTCACATACATTATGCGGCCAAAAGTATGTGGACACCTATGCAAATAACTGACTTTTTACTATTCTCGCCACATGTTGCTGCAGAACCGCAATTTAGATGCGTAAATCATTGCAGATTTTCTGCAGCGATTTTACCTGCAGATTTAATGTGAATAATTGTTGAAAACTTTATATGTAGGTGCGGATCTATTGCGGTTTTAACTGCAACAAAACTTATTAACATATTTTAGTACAAAATGTATGCTCCCCATTCAAGTCTATGGCCCAAACACATAGCATCTATACAGAGTATGCAGCATACGTTAACATGATACAGATTTGAAAGCCGCACGGTAGAACACTTTTCTGCATCGTTTTTCCGCAAGGTGTTGCGGATTTTTCGAATAGTCTTCCATTACGGAAATTTTGCAACATATCCGGCCTGTAGGAACATACCCTTAGGGTGCAGTAACATGCGGCAGATTTGGTTGCATACATTTCTGTGACTGAAAATCTGTTCCATTCATCTGTATGGAGTTGTTTCTGCGACAGGTACATGGATTTCTACAAGTTCTCTTCAGATGAACGGAGCAGATTTTCAGTCACAGAACTGTATGCAACACAATCTGCTGTGTGTGACTAAACCCTATGTACTATAAGGGTATGTTCACACGTAGAGGAAAAAAACGTCTCAAAATACAGAGCTGTTTTCAAGGGCTTTATTGCATCACTCACTACAGAGTTCCAAACTGCCTCTGATAGTGACATCAGCACAAGAACTGTACATTGGGAGCTTCATGAAATGAGTTTCCATGGTCGAGATCACAATACTCAATGCCAAGCGTCGGCTGGAATGGTATAAAGCATATCGCCACTAGACTCTGGAGTAGTGGAAACAAGTTCTCTGGAGTCATGAATCACATTTCACTATCTGGCAGTCTGATGGATAAATATGGGTCTGGTAAATGCCAGGAGAATTCTACCTACCAGGATGGTGCCTACTGTAAATTTGGTGGAGGAGGGATAATAGTCTGGTGCTGTTTTTGTAGGGTTTGGGCTAGGCCCCTTATTTCCAGCAAATGGTAATGCTAATGCTACAGCTTACAGCATACAAAGACATTTTAGACATTTATCGGCTTCCAACTTTGTGACAGCAGTTCGAGGAAAGCCCTTTCGTGTTCTAGCATGACAGCGCCCCTGTGCACAAACCGAGGTCCATAAAGACATGATTTTAAGAGCTTGATGTGGAGAAACTCAAGTGGTGTGCACAGAGCCCTGATCTCAACCTCATTAAACACCTTTGGGATAAATTGAAACACCAATTGCAAACCGGACCTTCTCATACAACATCAGTGTCTGACCTCACAAATGCTCTTTTGGCTGAACGGGCACAAATTCCGATAGACACACTCCGAAGTCTTGTGAAAAGCCTTTTCTATAGAAGGGTTTGGGGGGGGGGGGAGAATATTTGAATATTTACATTAGCACACATGGTTTTGGAATAAGATGCCCAACAAGCTCCTATAGGTGTGATGGTCAGGTGTCCACATTCTTTTGACCAGATAGTGTGCTTCCCTATTAATCCTAGGCAAAAGCTGGCTGCAGACACTGAACATTTATTGGGAAAGGAGAATAACAGGTATTTACCATGATTTATAAAAAAAATTCTCATGGAATATTGTTTGCATTTTGGGAGATATTCGACATTTGCATTGACCCAAATTTTTGTGTTTACTATTGTCAGAAACCACAACCACAATGTGTTTTTCCACAGAAACAGTTCTAGGATCGTGTCAAGTTAGGAAATACTTTTATGGATAGGAGACTTCTGCAGACTAAGCTTTCCCGTGCACCTGCTGTTTGGGAGTGCAGCCCATGTTCCTGTCTGTGAAGGCGGATATCTGGTTTTCATACTTAGCACTGAACCTGATACCATCAAAGCTCTATCGCAAAGAAATTAGTGCATGTCGGCATGAGAGTCAGTCATCTGGATATCTAAGCTCTATAGGGCACATTAATAATAACTGTCTGTAATGTCCACTGGATATGTAAACCCACTGGGCTACTTCGCCGTAACAGAGTATATGCTGGCCAGACAGGTATAGGACAGTCAATGGTAGATGGTACCTTGATGGCAGGCTGGTGCCGGATTACTGGAAGCAGGCTTGTGATGGATAGCTGGAAGCATGCTGGTGCCGGATTACTGGAAGCAGGCTTGTTCCATATTGCTGGAAGCAGGCTGGTGCCGGATAGCTGGAAGCAGATTACTGGAAGCAGGCTTGTGCCGGATAACTGTAAGCAAGCTGTGCTGGATAGCTGGAAGCAGGCTTGTGCCGGATTACTGGAAGCAGGCTTGTGCCGGATAGCTGGAAGCATGCTTGTGCTGGATAGCTGGAAGCGGGCTTGTCCTGGATAGCTGGAAGCAGGCTTGTGCCGGATTACTGGAAGCAGGCTTGTGCCGGATAGCTGGAAGCGGGCTTGTCCTGGATAGCTGGAAGCAGGCTTGTGCTGGATTACTGGAAGCAGGCTGGTGCCAGATAGCTGGAAGCAGGTTTGTGCTGGATTACTGGAAGCAGGGTGGTGCTGGATAGCTGGAAGCAGGCTTGTGCCGGATAACTGAAAGCAAGCTGTGCCGGATAGCTGGAAGCAGGCTTGTGCCGGATAACTGGAAGCAAGCTGTGCCGGATAGCTGGAAGCATGCTTGTGCTGGATAGCTGGAAGCAAGCTGTGCCGGATAGCTGGAAGCAGGCTTGTGCCGGATAACTGGAAGCAAGCTGTGCCGGATAGCTGGAAGCATGCTTGTGCTGGATAGCTGGAAGCAAGCTGTGCCGGATAGCTGGAAGCAGGCTTGTGCCGGATAACTGGAAGCAGGCTGCTGCTGGATAGCTGGAAGCAGGCTTGTGGCGAATAGCTGGAAGCAGGCTGGTGCTGGATAGCTGGAAGCAGACTTGTGCCAGATAGCTAGAAACAGGCTTACACTGGATTATAAGAAGCAGAACTGGTCACGGACTCTGGATACAGGACTAGACACGGATACAGGACTGGTCATGGAAACTGGACTCAGGATACAGGACTGGACATGGATAGAGGATGGTCATGGACGCAGGTTTCAGGAAACAGGCTTTCGGAACCTTCGCAGACTAACTCTGGGTTAGAAACAACATTGCTCAGGCACTGAGGAAGTGGGCAGAGTTCATTGTAGAAAGGTATAAGACATAAAGTAGCATGCAAGTCACATGAAATAGTGGTTGCAATGTGACATTATTCCCTACAGGAAAAAAAAATTCACATGTGTTTTTGATACTGTCAGAATTTCTATGATGGTTGCATAGGGACTTTTTATAGATCAATTCACTCGAATATTTGTTATTTTTTTCTAAAGCACTCACGTGCATCTTCAGATTGTCATGTAGCCTGAAGTGCTGTGACAACTGAAATTTCCTAGTAACATTTGTGCAACATTTCCGTTTCCAGTGAGCATGCTAATGCTTCAACATATAGAACTTGCCCCAAATTCTCATACATTAATGTGCCAAATTTCTGCATTTGACGCTCGGATCAGGAAAATGACACTTTTTATGTATGTGCTCCAGTATGTTTTACTTATGTTCTCTGATGCCACAGCATGGTGGCCCCCCTTAAATGGATGGCACTGTGACTGGTATAAGTGGAGTTGTGGCTGCCACAAAGGCCATTGTGACTGTCATAGGGGGTGCAATCTGTACCAATCATGGGAGTATGTGGTGTAAATGCAAGGAGCCAAAGATTCCTAGGCAGAAAATTGCAGGGGGGGGGAGGGGGTGGCAGTGTAGTGCTTCTTATAATAAAATAAAACAATTGCAATATCCCAATATACCATATATTAAAGGGGACTCTAAATAAAGAAACTCCCTGCCCAGAATGTTTAACTGGATTGCCACGCTATGTATATAATTACATAAGCATACATACCTACCTACCCACACTCATTATATTAAACACACCCGTTATGTATAGACCCATATGTGCACATTCAATATCCTAAGCATGCGCAGCCCATTAAGGCTGTGCACTGTGAGAAAGTTGGAGGACAGTGCGGCATGCAAAGTAAGCAGCGACAAATCTCCCTGCTAATGCATAGATACAGTGCCAGAACCAAGCTAAGTACATATATTTACAGGGCCAAAACCAAGTCAAGTACATAAATATTGCACCAGAACAAAACCATGTATATAAATACAACACCAGAACCAAGCCAAGTACATAAATACAACACCAGAACAAAGCTCAGTACATATATACAGCACCAGAACAAAGCTCATAACATAAATACAACAGCAGAACCACCAAGCTCAATATATATATATATATATATATATATATATATACACTACTGTTCAAAAGTTTAGGGTCACTTAGAAATTTCCTTATTTTTGCAAGAAAAGCACAGTTTTTTTCAATGAAGATAACATTAAATTAATCAGAAATACACTCCATACATTGTTAATGTGCTAAATGACTATTCTAGCTGCAAAGGTCTGGTTTTTAATGCAATATCTACATAGGTGTATAGAGGCCCATTTCCAGCAACCATCACTCCAGTGTTCTAATGGTACATTATGTTTGCTAACTGTGTTAGAAGGCTAATGGATGATTAGAAAACACTTGAAAACCCTTGTGCAATTATGTAAACAGTTTTGCTGTTTAGAGGAGCTATAAAACTGACCTTCCTTTGAGCTAGTTGAGAATCTGGAGCATTACATTTGTGGGTTCGATTAAACTCTTAAAATGGCTAGAAAAAGAGAGCTTTCATGTGAAACTCGACATTCTATTCTTGTTCTTAGAAATGAAGGCTATTCCATGCGAGAAATTGCCAAGAAACTGAAGATTTCCTGCAACGGTGTGTACTACTCCCTTCAGAGGACAGCACAAACAGGCTCTAACCAGAGTAGAAAGAGAAGTGGGAGGCCCCGCTGCACAACTGAGCAACAAGACAAGTACATTAGAGTCTCTAGTTTGAGAAATAGACGCCTCACAGGTCCTCAACTGGCAGCTTCATTAAATAGTACCCGCAAAACGCCAGTGTCAATATCTACAGTGAAGAGACGAATCCGGGATGCTGGCCTTCAGGGCAGAGTGGCAAAGAAAAAGCCATATCTGAGACTGGCTAATAAAAGGAAAAGATTAATATGGGCAAAAGCACACAGACATTGGACAGAGGAAGATTGGAAAAAAGTGTTATGGACAGACGAATCGAAGTTTGAGGTGTTTGGATCACACAGAAGAACATTTGTGAGACACGAACAAGAGAAAAAATGCTGGAAGAGTGCCTGACGCCATCTGTCAAGCATGGTGGAGGTAATGTGATGGTCTGGGGTTGCTTTGGTGCTGGTAAAGTGGGAGATTTGTACAAGGTAAAAGGGATTTTGAATAAGGAAGGCTATCACTCCATTTTGCAACGCCATGCCATACCCTGTGGACAGCGCTTGATTGGAGCCAATTTCATCCTACAACATGACAATGACCCAAAGCACACCTCCAAATTATGCAAGAACTATTTAGGGAAGAAGCAGGCAGCGGTATTCTATCTGTAATGGAGTGGCAAGCGCAGTCACCAGATCTCAACCCCATAGAGCTGTTGTGGGAGCAGCTTGACCGTATGGTACACAAGAAGTGCCCATCAAGCCAATCCAACTTGTGGGAGGGTCTTCTGGAGGAATGGGGTGAAATTCCTCCCGATTACCTCAGCAAATTAACATATATATACAGCACCATAACAAAGTTCAGTATATACACAGTTCCAGAGCAAGCTCAATACATAAATACAGCATCATAACCAAGCTTATAACATAAATACAGCACCAGAACCAAGTTCAGTACATAAATACAGCACCAGAACAAAGCTCAGTACATAAATACAACACCAAAACCAAGCTCAGTACATAAATACAGAATAAGAACCAAGCTCATAACATAAATACAGCAACAGAACCATGATCAGTACATAAATACAACAATTCCCTAAATTTTAGCCAAACAACCTCAACACCAGATGTATTGAAATACAACATTGAACAGTTTCTTTTACACAGGCTTCCATTTCTGTAGGATCACATCCACTTACATTAAGACTTTCTTTTTTTTTCGCCAATGGACATGCAGCTGTCAATGCACATGATCACTATGTAAGTTGCCCTCCCAGGTTACATTGATACATAGTTATATAGTTGATAAGGTTGAAAAAAAGATACAGATCCATCAAGCCCAATCTATAATCCTAAGGCCCCTGCACACGGCCGTGCTTGTAATCACGACTGGTGATTACGGGCACAGCCGGCCACGGACAGTCACCCGCATTTGCCGGCCGTGCTCCCATTATAAAGTAAGGGAGCACGGTCTGTAAAATAAAAAAAATAGGACATGTCCTATTTTTTGGGGTTATTTCTTCTATCTCAAATTCTATGAAACATATGTTTGTGTCTTCTCTTACATTTTTTTCATGATATATGTACAAAATATTTGGGCTATGATATTTACAAATATGATATGGATAACAGCCATGAATTATGAAACAGTGGGATTTTGAACCTGAACTTTTCTAGTAGTTTTTTATGGAATGTATTGTCAGTTTAATGTGTTATTTAATAAAAATTTGTATTTGTATTGATATGATAGTATTGGACTCATTTCTTTTGTTGTTTTGTTGTTTGGATTATATAATTGTCTATGGTGTTTTCTATCTGTTATGGGGGGGGGGGATTGAATACTAATGAGTACCCAGCCCCAACCACATATGTTTGGAGTATTTCTTGTACATCACAACATTGTGTAGGCATCTATGTAACAAATGCTGGCTGGAGATCATGGGACTTGTAGTTCTCTAACTGCTGGAATGGCAATTACTTATGTATGATACAAGAAATATGAAGAAACAAGATAGATGCCACTGCATTAGTATTATAGCAGTGATGACCAGTCTGGACAGTGACGAGATTACAGACCACTATCTAGATTCTAGAGTCAAAACCACAGAATAGCATCATTAGAAAGTAATTAGGAGGAGTGTTTTCTGGTAATAGCAACATAAAAGTAAAAGTCACTTAACCACAGCTATTTTCTTCTAAAGACCACAATTATGACCCTTTATAGTCTGGTCTTACATCACGAGGCACATCCCATAATCATACATATCGCCATGGAAACTAATTGATGATGTCATTTGTGGCGTTCTTATTGTTTCGGTGCCTGGAGTCTTCATTGGATTGACAGGAAATGCTTTTTAGAATTACAGTGACAGTGGCTGCTTGTTTAACAGTTATTACATGTTGATCTGCTGCCAAGAAAGATCTGATGGAGCTTTTAGCTGGGACATTTACACTAGATGAACTTTCCAAGTACTGCTCAATTGTGGTTCTATTCATATGTTTTCCATCTCGCTCAGTGGTCAGCTGACCTGTCTGCCTTTTATTTCCACTGGTGACATCAGTAGGACACAGCTGCAGTTAAAGTATGAGAAATCAAGGCTTTGGGAAAAGGCTTTCCTGATCTCCCACCCTGTCCAAGGCTCTATATATAAATACGACTCATACACAAAGCACTAATATTTCATGAGCCTAAAAGTTATAGGGTGCAGAGGTATCGGTCGCACCCAGGTGCTGGTACCTGAGTGAACCTAAAGGCCCTACTGCCAAATAAGAAGACACCAGTATCAGATTTTGCACTGTCCGATACATTTTGCCTACACTGATACCCCATAGCAAACTGTCAGGTCAGGAAAAGATTTGTACTGGTAATGATGTACTTAGCTCACAGAAGATTGTGTACATAGGATACAATTGTAGCAAACTGTCAGCTGGGAGAATTATTTTTTCTGTACAAGTTTTTAGCCTCTAAATGTAAACAAGGTGGTTTCCACTCACTGACATCAAACAGTGTTATTCAAAATGCTGGGGAATTGAAAAACAAAGTATATTTTTTATTATCATTTGTTAAAATGTTAATACTTTGTACACTTGTTCACTGCGTGGTAAAAGCGGATGGTAGAGCGGAAACATTACATATATAATAAAAAAAAATCTTTAGCATATTATGATATTGTTTTGATACCACTGCTTTTTCTTCATTCTTTGTTTTTACATCCTTTTAAAAGTCAGGTGGCCTTGTATGAATACGATGAAGCAGGGCGTACATACCATAGAGACAGACCATGCAACTGCTATGGGGCCCTTGGAGAGAGGGGCGCAGTTCTGGTTAGGCCTATACCATTTTTTACTCGGTGGAAAGAACCTGTGCAAATTGGCACCTAAATGGCGAGAGCATTTTAATCTTTGGATAGGGGCCCCCTCTTTTCTATGTTAGCCACTGTGAGCAAGGGTTCCCATATGAATCTGATGAAAGTTTTCCCTTTTGTCATTATGGGTCTCGTACAGAGCTGCTGTTGGCTTAGTCGCATGATTTGAGGCAACTTTCCCTTTAATCTGGCAAACAGGAGACTCTTTGCATGTAAGATTTGTTGAGGTAGGTTGGCCAATATAATATACTTCCGAGTTTTTCGTTTTTGGCTTGACATAGTGACTTTAATGTGCACATCATGAGACAGGTATACAGGGGTATACAAATGAATGATGGAAAAGTACCAAGATGGACTGTATATCTGCCTGCAGTCAGGGAAGGGTGTTGTCTGAGGCAAAGTTGTCACCTCATGAATGGTGCATCCCTGCACTTTAGCAGAAGTGTTAAACTAGTGCATGCTATATGCACCAATTATACATCCTCAAACATGAATAAATAAATGCCTGCACTTCACTTTGGCTCACAATATTATTAATAATGCCATCCTATTACACTGTGATACTGTACACTAGTATTGAGGAAAGGGGCATATGGACATTATAGAGGGCCTCTATGTGCCAAAATGGAGAGCTGCTCTGGGAGACTCAAACCATCCATGCATTATATCGTCGGCCATTCATTTGAATGATAGCATGTAATGCTACACTTCCTCTTTTGCGGGCGCTTCCCCTGGCGATAACAGCTGATCGCATGGGGTTGTCTTCATGAGACAACCCCATTAACATCAGCGTTCCCTATATGCGGTAATGTAACAAAGCCTCTTTAATGAAGCCAGGAAAAATAAAAGCCATAGAGCAGTGGTATGTCCTCTTTCTAGAGCTGCTCATCCACTTTCCAGACCTTTATGTGCCACAGAGGAAGCAAAGGTGAAGCAAACAGCCCACTTGGCTGAGTGGCACTTTCCTGTCCGACTCATCTGGGTTGCTGTGAGCACAAAGGAGCTGCCTGCTTGGCCTGGTGGGAATAACCCCACCCAGGGGCGGACATACCATTAGTGCAACCTGTGCAGATCCATAGAGGCCCAATAGGCAGTGGCCATCTTAAAAGCTTCGTACTGTCTATTGGAATGTATGTAAGTAACGGAACTAATGACAATTGGCCACAATTATTGGTGGATTGATAGAAACACATAAGGGCGGGTGTTCTTTGAGCTATTGGAGAGTTAGGGGCTCACATACTGTTCTTGCACAGGGGCCCTCTGTCGTCCATGTCCACTTTTGACCCCACCCCATTAGCAATGCTAAGTGTGAAGTTGCACTTTCACAGTAATGTCAAGGTACCGGTTAAGTTCAGACATTTCCTCACCACCTCCTGCTCTTATATAATGAAGATATATTTATAGTTGCTATAGGCAACAGCACTCTTCTTCCTTGCGACCTATTCTTCTAATACACTCCTACTTTTTTAATAGCTTTCACCTGGAAAAACAACTTTGTATACATAAAAATAAGTGGCGTATCCAGCCTATTCCAGGGTATGTGTCACAGTTAGGGTATGTGCACACGACAACGTCAATTACGTCTGAAATTACGGAGCTGTTTTCAGGAGAAAACAGCTCCAGAATTTCAGACGTTTTTACAAGTGCACGCATTTTTCGCGGCGTCTTTTACGGGCGTAATTGGAGCTGGTTTTCATTGGAGTCAATGAAAAATGGCTCCAATTACGTCCCAAGAAGTGTCCTGCACTTCTTTGATGCGGCCGTAATTTTACGCACCGTCTTTTGACAGCAACGCGTAAAATGACAGCTCGTCTGCACAAAACATCATAAGACCCATTGCAAGCAATGGGCAGATGTTTGCCGACGTATTGGAGCTGTCTTTTCAGGCGTAAAACGCCTTCATTACGCCTGAAAATAGGTCGTGTGCATATATCCTAACATATATCAGAGCAGATCTGTTAAGATACATGGGGCATTCATTTAAAGAGGCTCTGTCACCAGATTTTCAAACCCCTATCTCCTATTGCAGCAGATCGGCGCTGCAATGTAGATTACAGTAACGTTTTTTTTTCTTTCAAAAACGAGCTTTTTTGGCCAAGTTATGACCATTTTTATATTTATGCAAATGAGCCTTTCTTAAGTACAACTGGGCGTGTTTAAAGTTATGTCCAAGTGAGCGTGTATTGTGTGTGTACATCTGGGCGTTTTACTTGTTTTACTAGCTGGGCGTTGTGAATAGAAGTGTATGATGCTGACGAATCAGCATCATCCACTTCTCTTCGTTACCACCCAGCTTCTGGCAGTTCAGACACACAGCGTGTCCTCGCTCATCCGACGCGATGAAGTTCCTGCTTAAGAAAGGCTCATTTGCATAAATATAAAAATGCTCATAACTTGGCCAAAAATGCTCGTTTTTGAAAAAAACAAAAACGTTACTGTTATCTACATTGCAGCGCCGATCTGCTGCAATAGGAGATAGGGGTTTGAAAATCTGGTGACAGAGCCTCTTTAAGCCCATAAAGCTTCTCAGCAGGTGCGCTCTTCTGCTGTGTTGATATCTTTGTCTGTGATCCATTTTAGATAATATATTAATAACCCCCAGCACTTGGCTAGGGGCTGTGATTATAAGAAGTTGCTAGGAAGTAGGCATCGTATGTACTTTTTTCCTTGTAACTGTAAGGGTACGTTCATACGTAGCGTAAATACTGCGGATTTTCTGCAACGTATTTAGTTGCGGAAAATCTGCAGCATAATACAGTAGCAGCAAAGTGGGTGGGATTTGAAAAAGTCTCATTCACACACTGCGTAAATGATAATCAAAAAAAATGCTAAAAAAAAAATGCTATATCCCCTTAATGACCGCCGATACGTCTTTTTACGGCGGTCATTAGTGGGCTTTATTCTAGAGCGCCGCTATTCTACGTCGCTGCTGTAGAATAAAGTAAACAGAGCAGGGAGCCGTGAAATCTCCCTGCTCTCAGCTGCCAGAGGCAGCTGAGGGCTGGGAGCGTCCCTGCTCTGCCGGGTGAGATCGATATTAGTATCGATCTCACCCGTTTAACCCTTCAGATGCGGTGCACAATAGCGAGCACCGCATCTGAATGGTTTTGGAGAGAGGGAGGGAGCTCCCTCTCATCTCACTGACACCCGGCGATAAAATCGCCGAGTGTCTGTGTCTTCTATGGCAGCCGGGGGTCTAATAAAGACCCCCAGGTCTGCCTGGAGCGAATGCCTGCTAGATCATGCCGCAGGCATGACCTAGCAGATGCCTGTCCGTTTTAAACGGACAGGCAGTAATACACTGCAATACAAAAGTATTGCAGTGTATTATAATAGCGATCGGAGGATAGGGAAGTCCCCTAGTGGGACTAGTAAAAAAGTAAAAAAGTTTAATAAAGTTAATAAAAAAAAAAAAGTGAAACAAAAAAAATGAAAAACCCACTTTTTCCCCTTACAAAATGCTTTACTATTAAAAAAAACTACAATAAAGCAAAAAAGTTACACATATTTGGTATCGCCGCGTCCGTAACGACCCCGACTATAAAGCTGTTACATTATTTAACCCGCACTGTGAACGCCGTAAAAAATAAAATAAAAAACAATGGAAAAATTGCTGTTTTCTGTTAATCCTGACTTTAAAAAAATGTGATAAAAAGTGATCAAAAAGTCGCATCTACTCTCAAATGGTACCAATAAAAACTGCAAGTCGTCCCGCAAAAAACAAGACCTTATACAGCTATGCCGACGCAAAAATAAAAAAGTTACAGCTCTTTGAATGTGACAATGTAAAAATGTAAAAAATGGCTTGGACATTAGGGCCCAGAATGCAAGCAGGGTGAAGGGGTTAATCTGCAGCATGTCAATTGTATTTGTGTAATTGCTGCTTTTTTGTTTCAGGTTTTGCCCATTGAATTCAATGGGGAGGCAACATCCGCAACAAATAGCAGATGTTGCGATTTTTGTGGTGGAACGTTTTGCAACTCAGAAAAAAACCTATGCTTACCCAGAAATCTGTGCTTCTTCGTCCAGGCCAGCCTCCTGGGGTGACGTTTCATCCGATGTGACTGCTGCAGCCAATCACAGGCTGTAGCGGTCACATGCAATGAAAGGTCATCCTTGAGCTGCAGAACGTCAGGACGTCGGAGAAACATGTCGCCATGGTAAGTATATCCATTTTTGTTTTTCATTGCAGGATTTCGGCAGTGGACATTCTGGACGAAAAACTGCACCACTATTTGGTGTGGATTTTCGGCCGGAATTCCCTGCAGGCAACAGGGCGGATACGGTGTTCCTTTACGCAGCGTATACGCACTCGGTGAGCGTAGCCTTAGAGTAAACAGAGCATAAAGCGTTCTTCAACTTTTAGCTGCAAACTACATGAAAAAGACATAATAAATACCATATTCCACAGTTACTAAACATCTGTAATCAACTGTATAATAAGTTATTTGCGTGTCTTTGAATGACAGGAGTAGGGTATGTTCACACACAGTGCTTTCAGCCGTTTTTCGGGATCTAAACGCCTTCATAAACGTCTGAAAAAATGGAAGCTGAATGCCTCCAAACATCTGTCTATTGATTTCAATGGGAAAAACGGCATTTCATTCAGACGTGGGCGTTTTTTACACAGCCGTTTGAAAAAATGGCGCGAAAAAACTCCTTGTAAAAAGAAGTGCATGTCACTTCTTGAGCTGTTTCTGGAGCCGTTTTTCATTGTGTCAATAGAAAAACAGCTCCAAAAGCGTCTCTAAAAAACGCATCAAAAACGTTTGATGCTTTAAAAACGGCTATAAATCAGAGGCCCATGAAGAGTGGTAAGCCACCGAATACGATTCATAGCAGCGCTACTACGCATTATAGATACAGATCGATCCAGTCCCCAGTACGGCTCAGTGCCCGACGAAGGTCTTACGACCGAAACATTGACGTTGCACATATAGCCTCTGGCATTTATCCTGAGAATCAAATAAATATAATTTTTGAAACACAATCAAGGTGTGCCGACTACTATTCTTAAAATATAAATCAGAGGCTGTTTGCCCTTGAAAACAGCTCCGTATTTTACAGCCGTTTTTACTTTAGCGTGTGAACATAGCCTAAGGATGGTGTGAATTATATGCCTTTTGAAATTGCATTACACTGAGATTAGTTGAAGGCTTATAAAGCAAAGGTTCACACTTATCTCCTATAAGATAATCAGACATCTTGTTATGTTATTCCTAAGTATTTATCAATCTGGGAAGGGACACAAAACTATATTTCATGTGAAAGCGCAAAATAAAGCATCAAATTCTGGAGTTGGTATCATGGACCTGGCCATCTCATTGCATTTTGCAGTCATAACATACACACTAAGGATTTTTCTTTATAGATACATCACGGGTTTGACACACACAGCAGGCTTAGTCGGTACTAGGCACCTAAAAAGTTTGTACGGCAATGTTTTTTGTCACATGCAGAAAGACAAATAGGACAGTGGGGGGCATACATCAAACAAGTTCACAGAGCTACTGCAAGAATAAATCTGCTGAAAATGAATGAGCTGACCAAGGCCTGACATTTTTATATTATATTTGAATAAAGATGGCTGTGCGGATCCGGATAATAATCGGCTTGTGCTGTTGAGTTAAAGATCTCCACCACTCTCCTTTACCTTGCTGATGGTAGTCTTACCTGCATCTCATACACATCCTTTATTTCATTTCATCTTTTGCTGAACTAGCCTATAATTAAAGCTGGCCATAGACTTGAGATTTCAACCGGCAGTCAGATATACAACCGACTCAACATGTCCGATATTTGTTTCTCCCGACAGCAGTTGTAGGTTAGGCTGCCACCACACACATTAGATTGTCATCTGTTTCCCTGCTATTGACTATTGGCTATTGAGAAATATCTGCATACATTAAAGAGGAGCTATCGCTTTTGACAGAAAAACAAAACGTGCAGTAGATGAAATTATAAGAATTATTTTCTATATATATCATTAACATAATTTCCCTCAGTATTAGGCTTTGTTCACACAAGGCGGATACACGGAGGTACGTCCTAGCAGCTGCAGGGAATTCCAGCCGAAAAACCGCACCAAGTTGTGGTTCAGTTTTTTGGCCGGAATGTCTGCTGCAGAAAACTGCACGTTTAAAAAAAAAAAACAAAACACATACTTAAACGTCATGCAGTCCGGCCTCCTGGGATGACGTTTAATCCAGTGGCGTAACTACCACTGTAGCAGCCATAGCGGCTGCTATGGGGCCTGCGGCATGAGGGGGCCCATGCCGGTGGCTCCGCTAACAGCCACTATGGCTGCTACAGCGGTAGCGACGCCACATTCAATAGTATCTGCATCCTTAGGACGCAGATACTATTGAACACTACGGCAGAGCAGAGAGATATCGCCATGCTCTGCCGTAGGCTATTGGCCACGTTCGGCCTGCAGCCAATTAGGCACAGGGATCCCTGCACAGGCCGGTGTGATGACTTCACTGGATTATGCCGGCATTGAGGAGCAGCTTTGTTCGTCGCAGTAAGTAGAACTTGTTTGTTTTATTTGTTTCGGGAGCAAAATATGGTGCTATTCACAAGGGGGAGCACTATCTACAAGGGGGGGGGGGGCGCTGTATAGCACTGTCTACGGGGGCGCTGTACAGCGCTGTCTACGGGGGGGGGGGCTGTATAGCACTGTCTACAGGGGGGCTGTAAAGAACTGTCTACAGAAGGGGCTGTATAGCACTGTCTACAGGGGGGCCTGCATAGCACTGTCTACAGGGGGGGCTGTATAGCACTGTCTACAGGGGGGATTGTATAGCACTGTCTACAGGGGGCTGTATGGCACAGTCTACAGGGGGGCTCTATAACACAGTCTACAGGGGGGCACTACCTACCAAGGGGGGCTGTGTGTAGCACCCAGTTGAGGGGAGAAAGGCCCAGTCAAAAGTTTGCTATGGGGCCCAGTGTTTCCTAGTTACATTTCTGGTTTAATCCCATATCACCACTGCAGCCTGTGATTGGCTGCAGTGGTCACATGGGATGAAACATAATCCCAGCAGGCCGACCTGGACAAAGAATAACAGAATTCTGTGTAAGTATAAGATAATTTTTGTTCTGAGATGCAGCTTATCCGCCACAAAAAAACGCAACATCTGCTATTTGTTGCGGGTTTTACATTCCATTGAATCAATGGGGAAAACCTGCAACACAAAGACAGTGATTAAGCAAATAAAATTAACATGCTGCGGATTAAAAAAACGCACCATAAGTCAATTTCTGAGCGGTTTTTAACCTCATCATTCACGCAGCGTGTGGATAGGATTTGTTCAAATGTCATCCACTCTGCTGCTACTGTATTATGCTGCAGATTTTCCGCAACGAAATCTGTTGCCTAAAATCTGCAGTATTTATGCTACGTGTGAATTTACCCTTACAGGACACAGATACACAGATACTTTTATTTCAGTGACTAAAGTCCAAATCTCCTAAGGTTCTCCACTTCCCCGGGAGAAACCAGCTGAGAGGAGGAGGGGGAAGCTGATTCTATACATCATTTGAATCACCTTCATGGTCGGAAATCAGCCGACACACACAGAGGTAGAAAGGGGTTTAGGGGCCCTGTTCTAGAGATAGGTGCTGGTCCCAGAGGTGGGACCCGCATCTATCTGACATTCATGACATATCTTGTGGATATGTCATAAATGTCCCTCGTGGGAAAACCCCTTTAACTCCGATCATAGCCGTTTAACTCTTTAGACGCCACGGTCAATAGCGATTGCGGTATCTAAGTGGTTTACATAAGGAGGGGGCATCCTCTGTCACTCACCGGTGGACCACAAATCAGTCACTTGCCGATGATGGGTTGCCATGCAGCCGGGGGCCTAGTAAAGGCCCCCAGGCCTGCCATGGCTGTATGCCTATTAGGCCGTGCTAAAGGTATCGCCTAATAGACTGCCTGTCAGTTTTACACTGACTGGCAGCAATGCTTTGGTATACTAATTAAAAGCATTGCATTGTAAAGTTGCCTAGTGGCACTACATATCATCCCGCAAAAAACAAGCCGACATACTGTATATGGCAACATTAACGGGAAAATAAAAAACGTTACGGCTCTTGGAATGCAACGATGCAAAAACAAATTATTTTATTTTAAAAGTGTTTTTATTGTGCAAAAGTAGTAAAGCATAAAAAAAACTATACATATTTAGTATCGCCGTAATCATATCAACCCATAGAATAAAAGTAATATGTTATTTACACCGCATGGTGAACGGCGTAAATCTAAAACACAAAAAATGTCGGAAAAGCTGTTTTTTCCCATTCCCTCCATAAAAAAGGTAATAAAAACTAACCAATAAACTCTATTTACCTCAAACATACAGCAATATTGACAGAAAAGGAAAAAAGTTGTGGCTCTCTGAAATCCACGATGAAAAAAATTGCTTGGTCATTAGGGGCCGAAATAGGCCGATCAATAAAGGGTTAAAGGTATACTCCAGATAAAAAATATATATTTATCACAGACAGATATATGTAAACACAGTGGTAAACTGATTCACAGTTTTATTGCTTTGGAATATTCCCATTGGACTGAGCACAGAGCATTAGCTCTTATGTGATAGTAATTGATATATATTGGGTGATGTTGGAAAAAAAGGTTCATCGATTTCAAGATCTATTTGCTTTCTATGCTAGTTATTATCATAACTGTCACCCAATTCTAAACAAGCCAATCAATATGGCCACAGTGATGGAGTTCCCAATTCATTCATAATAGCATTTGTCTAAGCCAGCCATCTGCTTTAAAGGGAGCTCCATCATGGATCATGTAATATGAGATAGCAGCTTTTTATGTACAGTTGGAGACATTTAAGAACTTTCAATAATGGCTAGATAATGGCAGTGAATGAGGAGCACAGATAAAGCCATGCTGTTTCACTTGAAATTGATTGCTGTTGTCACTGAGCCACCAGGAAGCTGGCAAATGTGGCAATAATGTGGTCCATGGAGAATTTAGTTATGCAAATGTACCAGGAAGGGCACATTATAATGTAGAAGCAGCAGTTATCACCTAAATGTGCAATTGAACAGACAGACCACAGTCTGTATAATTGAAACTACTGAAACGATAAACCAACGTGGTGTATATAATAATAAATGTTTAATTACGTTCAGAACTGAATAAGCACTTGGAATATTCAAAACAGTCTGGATTATTTTACTTCATGTATGGTCACCAGATGTTCGGTTTCTTACTGTCCTTGTATTGAGGTCCTTGTGCCATTAAAAATGTCAATCTCTAAAAAGGTCTGAACAGCAATAGCTGTAGCTAAGATATTGGTCATTATTAAAAATGCCACGGTGGTGTCTGTGGACAGGAGCGTGAACCCAATATGTCACTATTAGATTTGGTTTTGGGCAAAACTCTCTGTCTGAGTCTAAGGGATTTTGTGATTTTCACTTTTAAACGCCCCTCGCAGGGGTATTGACTTTGAACAGGAAATCAATCCAACAACAATTGACGTCCTCATAGTAGTCTCAAATAGCAACCGCCGATGGCTTGCCATTGGTATCATCAAAACCAGGCACAAGAATCTATTTTCAGAAGTGTGGTCATACAAATCCGAGGTCAGGGCTGGCAGAGTTCGTGCCAAACAATAGACAGGTACTATCAGGACAGGCAGTGATCAGAAGGCAGTCAGTAAACAGTTCTTGTCAAATCCAATACAGCAAACAATAAACATCTTCATAAATGAACAAGAACCAAGGAATATTCTTGCTCAGGCATGGTGTGACTGGCATATTGGCAGCTGACCTGGGCCAGTCCCCTTAAGATGTCACTCAGAACCCTCCGCTATGGAGAGTGCATCAGTGCTCAGAAAAAGAGAGGGATGTCAGCCACACAGGTAGGCTCCAGTCCGACATTGGCCTTATAGGTTGCCAATGTCAGACTGGAGTACCTTGGGCCCACAAGAGGAAATTATTCTTGGGACCCACCCTTCAGCAATATAGAGATAATGCAAGACCACTCTTAATTTTGCAGTAAAATGTTTGTAGTAAAACAAAGACCAATATTACCACCATATAGTGACCATATAGTGGCAGATACCAGTTCTACACAGGTGCTCTGCAGACCTTATAAGTGATTACAGTGCAGTGAAATCCAGTGACTCACAGGTGACGTGTTCTCAGATTTGAGCCGTTTGCATTTCATTTTCTTCTTCATGCGGCCCAGAACACCATGACGACTTTCTCTAGCCTTGACTCGCCTCTGCACAATTTGCAACACAAACATCTTTCGCTCCTCGCTTTTCCAGCGCCCTGTGAACATGATTAAAATAATGTTTAAATTATTTCATTTTGTGCAGCGGCCATCTTGTCGGGAGTCTTCATCTGGTTTCTTTTGTAATGAATAAGAAAGTCATTGCACCTTTAAGACAAGTTTGTATGTTTATCTTTGACCTTAGTTAACATACAAGGCTTGAAAAGAAGGAACAGGGAGGGAGTGAGATGGGAGAGGGAGACACATTCACATATGTATGTATGTATGTATGTATGTATATATGTATGTATGTATGTATGTCTTCCCCATCTTAAAAGAACAATCTATTATAATCTTCTGAAGAGATATAGGCCACCTGCAAACCCTGATGTATGAAGAATTATAATAATGCATCTGAAATTTATCGTATGTCTGTAATTGGCTGAATTCAAAATATTGTCACATTGCCTTTGATTGGTTAACCTCAAGCCTACACCCCTTTCGAATGATATTATTGTAATTGAGTTTGGCAATAAACCTCAGAAGAGTATTTTGAGCATACCAGCAGCGTCCGTGTGTTATTTCACTCTCGATATATCGATAAAACATGATTTGAAACTGGATAAATCAATGGAGGATGGGTATCGGTTGACATACCCATTACAGATTTCAGTCTAATATATTTTGGCTCAGTTGTTGCGTCAACATTCCCTTCCCCACCTATTCCCCACCCTTTACAAAAACTATCCATTTATAGCGCCCCAGACAGAAATAATGCCCTGGAGGTTTCCTCCCCTTGTTTCAGAAATAATGCCCCTATTGGTGCCCCACACAGAAATAGTTCCCCCCACATAGTTATAGAGCGCCCTTTGTTCTCCCTATACCTCCCTATGTGCTTCCACACAGTAGCAATGTCCCCCTTTTTTCTTTCATACAGTAGTTAGGTTCTCTCTGTGTTCCCACACAATAGTAGTCCTCTTTTGAGCCCCCATATAGTGGTTGTTTTCTTTGGTGCCCACATATAGTATTTATGTACCCCATTGTGCCCCCATATAGTAGGTAAGCCTATCTTTGTCTCCCTATATTGCAGTTAAAACCTCCTCTGAGCCCCACTATAATAGTTAGGTCCCCTTTGGTCCCCATATAGTAGTTTGGTCCCCTTATGTGCTCAAAACTAACCTAACCCCATTCCCAGGACGAGTGTATGGGTACTCTGCCTGCCTATGCTGTCCGTGGCCCAGCGTAGTCACAACATCACGTCACGTGCACCGGGACGCCGACATCATCTGCGCATGCCCGACCTCCAGTAGGCCACAGGCCTAAAATAGCATGTGACCCACTATAGTAAGCATCAGGAAGCCAATGGCTCTTTGTTCCACATTAGTCAGCAGCTAACTCAGCGGCCGGCAAGATGCTGTTCCCCTGCAGCCAAATGTAATATTACTTGGCTGTCTATGTAATGTAAAGATGGCTCAAATCCACCAGAGAGGGAGTCGCTCTTAGGGCTCATTCAGACGAGCGTATTCCGTGTCTGTGTGCTGTCTATTGAAATAACTGACAGCACACGGACAAATGCAAGTCAATAAGGCTATTGCGTGATTTTTAATGCAGCGAGTGTCCGTTGCGTAAAACTCACCTCATGTCCTATATTGGTTCGTTTCTGCTGATCATTTCGCCCATGGAAGTCTATGGGTGCGTGAAAAACACGGACAGCACAAGGACAATATCCATGTGCTGTCTGTGTTTCACGCATCAGTTGCTAAAGAAATGCAGCAAAAAAAAAAAGGAAGTGCATGCAGAAGAGAATCACAGATGTTTAAAATGGATTCCACATGCAAGGTACACTGATGCAGAATGGAAAGCACACTGGTGGCACACGGACATGAAATGCAGGAAATACAGTCCGTTTTTTGCAAATCGGACATGCTCATGTGAATGAAGCCCTACTCCGGCTCATAGAAGGGGGTTCAGAGCATGGGGAACACCCCCTCCTCTATGATGTTCATATGCCCTAATAGGGTATATGGACAAGGGTTGTCTTCTTGAAATTACTCCTATAACATCTTATAGTAACATAGAAGATATGGCAAGTGGCTTGAAACATTAATCCTGTCAGGGCCCAGCCTACTTTGGCCTTCAGAACCATAGGATTTTTAAATTTTTGCCTCACTGCTTTCCGAGAGCCATGACTTTTTTGTTTTTTCGTCATTATAGTTTTTCCTTGTGGGATAAGTTGTATTTTTAATGGCATCATTTTGGGGTACGTTTGACTTTGGCCATTGTTATTTTGCGTTAATATTTTTGCACCGTTCAGCATGTGGAATAAATAACATGCTACTTTAATTCCATGGGTCGGTAAGATTGAGGCGATACAAAATATGTATCCTTTTTTTATGCCTTACAACTTTTCATGCCACCAAATGTTTTTTATTTCGCTGCATTCCAAGATCCATTACTTTTTTTTTCCTGCCAATGTAGCTATAAGAGGGTTTGTTTTTTGAGTCATATTTTTTTTAAATAACCTTTTAGAGCTACATATAAATTATTGATAAACTTTTATTTTTTTGGGGAAGAATATAAAAAGAAAAAATTCCGCCATTGTTTTTTGAATTTTTTTTTTTTTGGGAAAAAAAAAAATACCTTTTTGGAAAATAGATATATTTTTTCATGTGATCATTTAAAAAAAATTACCTTCATTCAATTTTTGGGAATTAATTTGTTAGTCACTCTAAGGGACTCTAAGATCGCTGATATAATGCTTTGGTATAATTATTATACCAAAGCATTATTGCCTATTAGTAAAGAACTGAGAGTAAATCTATTAGACTGTGCCTTAAGCACGGCCTAATATGAATTTAACTATGGCAGGCTGGGGAACTTTGCTAGGCCCCCAGCTGCCATAGCAACAAATCGGTGCCCCGCGATGGGTAACACAAGGTGCTCCCTCTCTCTCTGTCTTACCCCTTAAATCCCACGGTTATTATTGACGATGGCATGTAATGGGTCAACGGCTGGGATTGGAGGTTACTCCAATACCGACCTTTGCAGCGGGATGTTGGCTGAATATTGCAGTCAGCACCCGCTGTGGATAGAGTGGGCACAGCTCCTGTGCCCGTGCCATCTAATGTACATAACTGTATGTCCATGTGTAAAAAAAAGGCACCGCTAAAATGGAAGTACAGTTACATCCAAATGCAAGAAGGGGTTAAAAAAGGTCAAGTGTATTCATGGACACAAAGTCAGAAGTTCTGGAGCATAACCAGGACAAACCTTTCTTGAAAGATCTGTATTGCTATCTAGAGGTACAAAGTAAAGAATTCATATATGTACATACTTCAAGTTTTCATCTTGAAATGTTAAAATGACCATTTATTACAAGAAGTTAGAGTGGTGGCCAAAGTTTGATCATTATGTTAGTTATTTACAAAGCTATTGCCAATTTTCTATTCACTTCTGGCGGCCATGTTTGCTAAAGTGACAACAGGAAGTGCAGCCACATTGGATATCATTTCTGAATGAGCTTCTCAGAAACTGATGGTAAAGCTGTCATATATGTCAAATGTGGCTGAAGGAACTATTTTCAGTATTTAGTATTAATAATAAGCAATTGTCATGCAGCTCTGTAGCACGTGTACTGTATGGCTAACCAGTCAACCTGTTGTCTATGGTGACCTACCACATATTTAGAAGTCATTTCATACAGCATTGAGATTTGTGCGTTGAATATTAGGTAATCTTTTAGCAGGTCACGCCTACAGTCAGATTAAAACCAAAGGAAGAAGGAAACACCTATGATAATTAATAGATTATAGGGGTAGTTCAAAGAGTATTCCCAGTGAAGTTATAGTATTAGAATTTACAGCGACACGATATGTACCTGACACAACAAAGACTTTAACATTAGGTGAGTCATATGGCATGTTCACTTTCTAGGTAGGTCACAGAAAGATTCTTGATTGTAAAAACAAATATGGCGACTTTAAAGAGGCTCTGTCACCAGATTTTGCAACCCCTATCTCCTATTGCAGCAGATCGGCGCTGCAATGTAGATTACAGTAACGTTTTTCGTTTTAAAAAACTAGCATTTTTGGCCAAGTTATGACCATTTTTGTATTTATGCAAATGAGGCTTGCAAAAGTCCAAGTGGGCGTGTTTAAAGTTATGTACAAGTGGGCGTGTATTGTGTGTGTTCCTACAAACCAAACTCGTCCCCCATGTTATATGGACCTCGCTTTGGGCACAGGGGCACAATCATGCTCAGCAGGAAAGGGCTTTCTCTAAACTGTTTGTACAAAGTTGCAAGCATACAATCTTTCTCATGGTGTCAGACCTGTGTTGGAGGTGTGAAAGGGAAACAGGCTCAATGCTGGTGGGGTTGCAAAAGTTATGAAAGACAGACGGGATGTTTTGTTTTTTTCTGGACTAGGTTCAAGAGTTCTCCAGCATATTCTACCTAGCTGGAACCAGATACTTTAAATTATTAAAATAAATCTCCACCCACATCCGCTTTTTTTTCTCTCTCTCTCTATTTCCCCATCACTCTTTTCCTTACCTCTTTCTTCCTCCAGAGTCTTCGGCATTCCCTCAAGAGTAAACTAAGAAATAATACACTTTCACTCTTAAAATTTGATTTGCTAGACAATATGTTATTTCAAATTTCTTTGAACAGCAAATGTTGTTAAAGGAATTGTCCAGTCCTAAAAAAATTCATGGCTTATCCTCAGAATAGGCCATCAATATCTGATCAGTCGGTCCGACTCCCAGCATCCCTGCCTATCAGCTGTTTTAAAGGGGCAGCAGCACTTGTACAAGCGCTGCTTCCCCTTAATTTCCTTTACTGCTCACACTATGAATCGCCGACACACTTGTAGCATCGGTCACAGTATTATAGCCTACCCCCATTAACTTCAATGGGAGGCTAAAATGCTGTGAACCGTCGTTACAAGTGTGTCAGCAATTCACAGTGTGAGCAGTAAAGGAATCGCGCATGGTGATCTTAGGCTTGTGTGCCGCTGCTCGTCCATGGAAACCCATTTCATGAATCTCCCGATGCACATTTTGTCTGCTTATGTCACTTCCAGAGGCAGTTTGGAACTCTGTAATAAGTAATGCAACAGAGGATAGGCGATTTTTACGTGCTTCAGCATAATAAAACTTACAGTTGACCAGGGCAGATCTAGCAGATCAGAAATGTCATTAACTGACCGTGGCAAAGACGCCATTCTTTGACAGCGTCACATTTAAAATCACTGAGCTCTTCAGTACGACTTATACTACTAGCAATGTTTGTGTATGGAGATTGCATGGCTGTGTGCTTGATTTTATGCAGTGGCGTAGCTATAGGGGTCGCAGTTGTGACCGGCCCGTAAGCCAGAGGGGCCTGCAGGCCCCCCTCGCCACACTAACGCTGACTGCAGGGCGGGGCTGCCTATCTGGCAAATGCCAGATACCGGTGTATGTAGTGGGCTGCTGCTGCCCGCCCACCTCTTTATCCCCAGCGGCGGGCCCTGCCCTGTAGTGTGACACATTTCCCCTCCCTGAGCGGCGCACAGCCCACTTGCGGGGCGCTGTACTATGCAGCCTGCTGCAGTCCAGCCAATTAGTGTGGGTCATACTGATTGGCTGGGCTGCACTAGGCTGTGTACTACAGCAGCCAGCATGTAGACTGTGCACTGCATAGGGGGGAATTGTCATGGACATAGGAGCAGGAGGTGCCTCATGAGTCGTGGTGGACGTACCTTTTCAACCCCCCCCCCTCTCCCGGTCCCATCATATTGCATCACGGCTCACATAGCTGAGCAGAGAAATAGTCAGAATCAAAGGTAAGAGCCAGGCAGCACTGCAGCAGCTTATGAGAAAAAAGTGTGTCCCCAGTACTTTGCAAAGGAACTACTGTATGTTATGCCCTTCCCCTGCATGGGGAACTATGACTCCAAGCATGCCATGATACCTGTAGGCTTTCAGGACCTGCTGTGAGTTGTAGTTCTCCTCACCAATTGTATTCAACAAGTATTTTATTACTTTCTTAAAGAGGTATTCCTATTTACAGTATATGCCATAAGTACCACCTATTGGATCCTCACCTATCAGCAGACCCCTGTCCGCCAATTCCTGCCCGCCGTAATCTCCATATACTTCAGTGGAGATATGGCTGCACGCAAGCGCAACCACCTCCCTATTGAAGTGTATGAAGAATATAGCGTCAGTGGACCCCTGTTCTGCTGATAGGTGAGGATCACATAGGTAAGACCAGCACTTTTTAGGCATTTATGGCATATATCCTATGCATATTCCATAAATGCCTAAGATAAGAATACCCATTTAACTCCTTAACGATGAACAATATCCGTCACAAGCAGGTGCTAGTTTCCGCATCGTGACTGATATATTAGTCTCTCAGATCTCGTGGATACTGCCAGTGTACCTACAAGACTAAACACAGCCTGGCTCCTGCCAAAATAGTAGAGAACAATTCTGGCAGTTTAACCCCTAAGGGTATGTGCACACGACCAATTTTCAGGCGTAACAGAGGCGTTTTACGCCTCGAATTACGCTTGAAAAGACGGCTCCAATACGTCGGCAAACATCTGCCCATTGCTTGCAATGGGTCTTACGATGTTCTGTGCAGACGAGTTGTCATTTTACGCGTCGCTGTCAAAATACGGCGAGTAAAATGACGGCTCGTCAAAAGAAGTGCAGGGCACTTCTAGGGACGTTTTCGGAGCCGTTTTCTCATAGACTCCAATGAAAACAGCTCCAAAAACTGCCGTAAAAAACGCAGCGAAAACGCAGAGAAATACGCGAGTTGCTCAAAAAACGTCTGAAAATCAGGGGCTGTGTTCCCTTGAAATACACATATAAGGTATCGCCATGATCATAACTTGAACAATAAAGTTAACACATTAATTAAACCGCCAGGTGAATGGCATACAAAAACACTTAAAAAAAACAACAGCAAAATTGCTTTTTCTTTTTATTCCCCCCCCCCAATAGAATAAAATAAAAGTTCATCAATAAGTTCCACGTGCCGCAAAATAGTACCAATGCAAACTACACTTTGTCGTGCAAAAAACAAGACCACATATGGCTATATAGGCGGAAAAATAAAAAAGGTTAGGGCTCTTGGAATGTGGCGATGCAAAAACAAAATTTTTTTTTTTTTAAAAAGGTATTATTATTGTGCAAACGTAAGGAAACATAAGAAACTATACTTATTTGGTATCGCCGCTTTCATACTGAAAAATGTGCAGGATAATACAGTAGCAGCAAAGTGGATGAGATTTAGGGTATGTTCACACGCACTAATTACGGACGTAATTCGAGCGTTTTTGCCCCGAATTACGTCCGAAAATAGCGCCTCAATAGCGCTGACAAACATCTGCCCATTGAAAGCAATGGGCAGACGTTTGTCTGTTCACACGAGGCGTAATTTACGCGCCGCTGTCAAATGACGGCGCGTAAATAGACGCCCGCGTCAAAGAAGTGACCTGTCACTTCTTTGGCCGTAATTGGAGCCGTTATTCATTGACTCCAATGAATATTAGCGCCAATTACGTCCGTAATTGACGCAGCGTTCAAGCGCCTGCACATGCCGTTACGGCTGAAATTACGGGGATGTTTTCAGGCGGAAACATCCCCGTAATTTCAGCCGTTACGGACGCCCTCGTGTGAACATACCCTAAATCACATCTCATCCACACGCTGCGTAAATGACGGGCGGAAAATCTGCTCAGAAATTGACCTGCGGTGCAATTTTTAATCCGCAGCATGTCAATTGAATTTTTTTTTTACGGGTTTTCCCCATTGAAATCAATGGGGATGTAAAACCCGCAACAAATAGCAGGTGTTTTTTTGCGGTGGAAAAGCAGCGATTCAACTTATACTTATCCAGAATTCTGTGTTTCTTCATCCAGACCGGCCTCCTGGGACATCCCATGTGACCGTTACAGCCGTATCAGAGGCTGCACCGGTCATATGGGATAAAACGTCAACCCAGGCGGCCAGCATGCAGGACAGCAGAGGGGCGCGTCGCCATGGCTATGTAAAAGTATGACTTTTTTAATGTTTAATTTTCCGCAGCGGACTTTCCAGCCAACAAACTGCACCACAATTTGGTGCGGTTTTTCGTCCAGAATTCCTTGCGCCACAGCGTTTCCGCCCTGTGTGAACATAGCCTAACTCTGTAGAAGCACTGCGGGTAGCAACAGAATACAGTCCTGCTGGTCCTTAGTAATTTAACTTACAACGTGGTGCTGCGGTCTGCAGCCGTTAGCACCTTGCTTCTTTGAATAACCACACATTGCACTATGCTGATCTCTATCAGCAATGGACCAGGAATTTTAACTTCTATGTAGTCTGTTGATGGTCGTCTGTACCAATTAAAACTTTATATTTTAATTTTGGTGGTTGGGAAACAAGGGCTCTGTTTGCTGGTAGGCACTCTATACATTTAGAACTGGTATTTGACACTTATTGGGAGCTTCATTATTTAGAGGTATGGGGGGGCGGTACAAAGTATATGACTTTGACTTTGTGCGCATGATTTTTCTGACCGTTGCAACGCCTCTGGCTGCTAATGCTGCATTAATGGTTTACTTAAGAAACCCAGCGATGCAGCTGTAAGTTACAGGTGGGCCACAGACATCGGCCATAAAGAGAAGTTGCGGGGAAGGGGGGCCCAAGCTGAATTTTTGCACCAGGGCCCATGAGCCTTTAGCTACGCCCCTTATTTTATGCACCTGTTTGCAATGGGCGTGGCTGAAACAGCTAAAGTTAATAATTAAGAGGAGCATCCATATGCTTTTGACTATATAGTGTTTCACCGTTTTTTATGTATGTTTGCATTTATATAAGAAAAAAAGTTATCAGACGTGCTACCCATGTGAACAGTAAGTGCTCCATTACACATGGACGTGATTTTTATTCAGAATCCTGACACTTCTGAATCTTTTCTGTGAGATTCCAGCAAGGCAAGCGTAATCTCGTTTGAAATGACATGTTACATCGTAATCTCGCGAGATTACGCTTGCCTTGCTGGAATCTCACAGAAAAGATTCAGAAGTGTCAGGATTCTGAATAAACATCACGTCCAGACTGGTAGTGATGTATATTTATTATCAGGACACTACAGTAATGTTAGTGTTTGTGTATGTAGCTGCACATAACGATATAGCTATATCGCTAGTGCAGTGTAAATGAATGGAGAGAAGTGTATGACGCTGATTGGTCAGCGTCATACACTCCTCTGTACAACACCCACTTGGTCTAAAGTAAAAGACGCCCACTTGGGCATTAAGAAACTCATTAGCATAAAGCTAAAAATCGCTCATAAAGTGGTTTAAAATAGATCGTTTTTCGAAATAAAAAGCATTACTGTCACCTACATTATAGCGCTCATCTCCTTATATAGGAGATAGGGCACTTATAATGTGGTGACAGAGCCTCTTTAAGTTTTATTTCTCCACAGCCATTCAGATGCATACCACAAGAAAGCTTTAGCTCATGGACAGATAATTGGAATTTACTGGTACAGTAGAGAATTCATTGTACTTTACTATTTTCATGTTTTGCTGCTGGTGCAACGCTCTTAGGCCCTATTCACACGACAGGGAAGCTCGGCCGTGTGACAGCCGTTCTTTGAACGGCCATCACACGGCCGCAGTAGGAACAATAGACCCCAAATGGGGCTATTCACACAGGCAATTTTTTGACGGCCCGTCAAAAAATGGAACATGCCCTATTTTGGGCCGATCTCCCGGCCGCTCGGCTCCCATAGAAGTCTATGGGGCCGAGTACAGCACGGCTGCCACTAGGATGTAATCCGAGTGATAGCCGTGCTTTCTGACGCTCGCTTTCTTCTCTTCCTCCTCCTCACAGTGCGAGGTGCATGTGAGGAGGAGATTTTTTTGGTCCCTGTAGGAGTGGAATCCCTAATCACCGGCCACAGCGTTGCCGATGCTGTGGCCGGGAATTCAGCTCCAGAAGAAGTCCCTGACGTCACTGTCCATATATGTACAGTGACGTCAGGGACATGAAGCGGAATTCCCGGCCACAGCAGGCTACGCTATGGCCGGTAATTCTGCTCCAGGAGAAGTCCCTGACTTCACTATCCATATATGGACAGTGAAAACAGGGACTTCTCCTGGACCGGAATCACCTGCCGACGGGCCGCTGTGGCTGGGGATTCCGCTTCAGAAGCAGGGGACCGCTCCAGGAGAAGTCCATGACATAACTGTCCATATATGGACAGTAAAGTCAGGGACTTCTCCTGGAGCGGTCTCCTACAGTGGCGCTATTTACAGGGAGGGGGTGTGTGCCATCTACAGGGGGGGCATCTACAGGGGTGCTATGTACAAGGGGGTTGTGTGGTACCTAGAGGGGGCTGTGTGTCACTACCTAAAGGGGGATGTGTCACTACCTACAGGGGGGCTGTGGCAGTATCTACAGGGGGTTGTGTGGCAATATCTACAGAGGGCAGTGTGTAGCATTATCTACAGAGGGAAGTGTGTGGCAAAAAAATGGACAAATGAAATTCATCCGTTTTTAAAACAGACAGGGAAAAAAACTGATGCAAAACGGGTCAAAATCGGCCGTTGAAAATGGAAACACGGCCCGGAACAGAAACAGAATGGATGCAAAACGGCCGAGAAAAATCGACCAAAACGGACGTTTTTATCGGCCGACATTCGGACCCTGTTGTGTGAATAGAACCTTACATTGCTTCTTTTTACCACCTCAATGAATCCATACTTTTGCCCAATCTCTTTCGTATTGTGTAGTCATGAACATTGTCCATAGCTAAAGCTAGAAGGGCCAGCAGTAGTTTAATAACATTGACAAATGTGGCCTGTGGGTGGGGCTGGGCAATTAATCAAAAACAATAATTGAAATCGAAATTCAGCATAATTAATCAACGTTATTTTCTCCTGGTTTAGGCCTCATGCACACGACCGTATTTTTTCCCACCCGTAAATACTGGCGTAAATACGGGTCCGGTGTCACACGTATTCCACCCGTTTTGCACCAGTATTTACGAACCGGTGCCCGTAAATATGGGTCCGGTGTCACCCGTATTCCACCCGTATTTACGGGCACGTTTTTGGCGGCAAAATAGCACTGCACTAATCGGCAGCCCCTTCTCTCTATCAGTGCAGGATAGAGAGAAGGGACAGCCTTTTCTGTAATAAAAGTTAAAGAAATTCATACTTACCCGGCCGTTGTCTTGGTGACGCGTCCCTCTCTTCACATCCAGCCCGACATCCCTGGATGACGCGGCAGTCCATGTGACCGCTGCAGCCTGTGATTGACCTGTGATTGGCTGCAGCGGTCACATGGCCTGAAACGTCATCCAGGACGTCGGGCCGGATGTCGAGAGGGACGCGTCACCAAGGCAACGGGCGGGAGACCGGACTGGAGGAAGCAGGAAGTTGTCGGTAAGTATGAAAGTCTTTTATTTTTATTTTTTACAGGTTTATACTGATCAGTAGTCACTGTCAAGAATGCTGAAAGAGTTACTGCCGATCAGTTAACTCTTTCAGCTCCCTGGACAGTGACTATTTACTGACGTCGCTTAGCAACACTGCCGTAATGACGGGTGCACACATGTAGCCACCCGTCATTACGAGATCTCCATAGACTTCTATGGACTGTCCGTGCCGTTATTACGGCCTGAAATAGGACATGTTCTATCTTTTTCAACGGCACGGGCACCTTCCCGTGAGAAAACGGGAAGGCACCCGTCGCCAATAGAAGTCTATGAGCCCGTTATTACGGGTCGTAATTACGACCCGTAATAACGGGAGTTTTTACGGTCGTGTGCATGAGGCCTTAAACTGTATCTGCATCTTCAGGACGCAGATACAGTAGAATCCAATGGTAGAGCAGGAGGCCGTAAGGTCCCTTCTCTACCATTCACTATCTATCGCTGGACGCGAGGCAGTGACGTCATCGCGCCTGTCTGCGCTGAGCTGCACAGACCAGAGGAGCAGAGGGATCTCCTCCACTCATCATTGGAATGGGGTTAGGTGAGTATGTTATTATTATTATTATTATCAGGCACTATTGGGGGCAGCTGTGGGGCATTATACAGCATGGAGGCATATATGGGGGACTTTATACTATGTAAGGAGCCGCTAAGGGGGCAGTTATGGGGGCATTATACTGTGCGGGGGCAGCTATGGGGGAATTATACTGTGTGGAGGCAGCTATGGGGCATTATACTGTGTAGGGAGCACTATGGGGGCATTATACTGTGTAGGGGCAGTGTCATGGGGTATATTATATACAGTAGTATACAGCAGGCTCAGGGGATAAATATTAATTCAATGGCATAGCATGCAAATAGGGGAATGGCATGAAAAAGGGGTGTGGCCTAAATAATCGTTCAATAATCGTAATCGAGGTTACATTTTCAATAATTCATGATTTTGATTTAGGCCATAATTGCCCAGACCTATGTGTGAGCCAAACAGCACATTATTTATGAAGCCATTTTATTTACAAATGTAAATGTGTAGAAGGTAGGCAGGACTTCAGAGACCGGAGTTATATACTGGCACCAGTATTGAGAAATATTCCGCATTACATTTGAGCAACATTTGTTTCATGACATTTTGTCCAGTGACATCATAATTTCCTGGATTGTCAAGAAGGACCGTCAGGGGACCAAGGAAACAGTCGTCTTGGGAACAGGCAAAAATAAGTAAGGTCAGTGATCATATTACCAAGTTTATTATTTTTTGTATTATAGGCCATTAGAAACCTGATTATAAAACATGTAATACCCCTTTAAAGGGTTTAATAGAAATAGGACTCAAACAAAAGGGCAAATATAGTGCTCACACATACTAAAACACAGTGTTGATCTTGGGAACTGTGCTTGCTGGCGGGGCAAGGTAGTTATTGAAATTCCCATGTCTCAACAGGTTACTTTATAATTGAAATACATCTGTGCCACTCTTTGAACATATCCCATGTGTCTGGGTCAAAAAGACCACATATGTGGAAGTGTGAGCACATGATATGCTCTGGCACCCAAAGGTTATGTTCTCATGCTTAGCAAAAAACGTCTGAAAATACGGAGCTGTTTTCAAGGGAAAACAGCTCCTGATTTTCAGACATTTTTTAAGCAACTCGCGTTTTTCGCTTCGTTTTTTACGGCCATTTTTGGGGCTGTTTTTCTATCGAGTCAATGAAAAATGGCTCCAAAAACGTCTCAAGAAGTGACATGCACTTCTTTCTCGCAGGCGTTTTTTTACACGCCCGTTTTTCAAAACGGCCACATAAAAAAAATGCCCCGTCGGAACAGAACGCCGTTTTACCATTGAAATCAATGGGCAGATGTTTGGAGGCGTTCTGCTTCCGATTCTTGGCCGTTGTTTTGCCGTTTACGGCCCGAAAAACGGCCGAATATAAGCCGTGTGAACATACTTTAACACTATGTATATCATAGATTTACATAAAACCTTTAAGACCATAAAAATAACAACTACAGTTTATTTGGCTTACTAATGTTTACTGTCTATACATGTCACATAACATAATAAAAGACTGGTGGTAATACAGAAAATTCTTCATGTAGATACAAGGTAAGCAAATTATTTGTTCTTTTTTCTATTTAGAGTACAGAGCTCCCTTACAACTCGCCAAGTCAGATATAGATCCAAGTGGAGAACCCAAGACATTGTTTGTCATACAGGTGTGTGCAGCCCTTCCTGCAGACAGGACACCTGTTCATTCATGCTAATCTGTCCAGAAGTATGGAATCCAGTGAAAGCTGACCCGGGCAGAAAAAATAAGGCATCAGCATGGCAACACTAGACATTCTGAGACACTGAGCATACAGATAATGACAGCATCTTATAATGGAACACAAAAGCAAAGGCCTCATGCACATGGTCGTATTACAGCTTCATTTCGTACAGAACCATAATAGGGCTCCCATTGCAGTGCATTTGGCCTTTCCTGTACCTCTGTATGCCTTTCGATTTCATACAGAGGTTTTTAATTGCTTACAGGGTAGAATAGCTGGGTAGATACAGCACCCGAGGGGGCCTGTATGGCAGCACACTGATGTTGTGCGGCTCCCTACTAGGGAGCTGTATTGCCTCCATGCGCCATGCACATTTCTGTGCCGTGTACATGAGGCCTAAAGGTCTTATTACACAAGCCAATGATCGGGCAAACAAGCGTTTTATATGAATGTTTATTCCCGATAATTGCCTGTGTAATCAGGGCAACGGTCAGCCGATGAACAAGCAAACGGTCATTCATCGGCTGATCTGCTCTTTTATGCAGAATTAAAAATAATCGTTGTCGGCAGCACATCTCCCTGTGTAATCAGGGAAAAGCGGTGCCGACATGATGAAAATGTATGGGGACGAGCTCCATGTGATAGGAGAAAATGAGCGCCGATCAACGAGCTGTAGAGGATGTAAGTGAGAGCATGCGAGCATCTGACGCTGGACACTAAACTCCGTCCCCCTTCGTCTATCACCTCCGCACTGCCTAAAAGGCATGATCGGTGGGATAATAGGAAGGTGCCTGGCATTGCACTTCACAAGTGTCATTTTAGCTGATTAATACAGCTGTTAGATCCACCCCTGCCTGTTCATGCTGTTTGTGCAGGTTCTCATCTAAGGTGCAGTACATAAGGGACCAATGAGAGAGCTGTCATAATGTTTTCATCGTAGTGAGCGTCTTCCAACTGATGCCCTGAATGATGCCCTGTTCATTGTCTTATCAATCGCTGATGTCCATTCCTATAATGAATCTCTCCAGACCCTTTTTCTCTTAAATTGTTGGAACCTGCACCGTAATACCAAGGAAGAACAGCGAATGCTACAAGTAAACCAAGTCTAGAACCAGAAAACAGAAAGCAAAGTCACTGGATTGGGTGGGATGAATCCACATCTGCGAAATTCTGCTTTTATATGTTTACATTGTATACAGTGGCTGGCTCCCAAAATAATACATCAGTATCGCTAGACTGTTAATTTGATTCCTGAGTGTGTGAAGGGGAGTGCGGCAAACATTGTAATTTTGCAGCCAAAGCGGTTTTTAAAAAGTGGACCGATACAGCTATTTGGCCTGTATAGATGTGAGTGTATGTCACAGACTGTTAGGCCCTCTTCACATCACGGTTTGGCCTTCCATCAGTGGTATACATCAGGACTCCCAACGTATACTTCCGACGGAAGGCTGCAACATGTACCACACAATGGCCTACAGTGAAACACTTCGCACAGGGACTTCGGCCTTGGGGAAACTCCCAAAGTCACTGTCTATGTATAGGTCCCCGAGAAGTTACGTTCCTGGAACATTTAAAATTGGGCCAGACACTCCTGATATTTTGGACGACAAAGTAAAACTAAATCACTTATGATTTCAGAGGAGAGGCTGGAGGCTGGACAAGAGGTTAACCCAGCTACATTGACGAGATTTTAAAGATGGTTCAAAACTGGACTGTACTTCAGTCGGTTTAATGACTCAAATTGAGGGGTTCAAACTGAAGTGAGCATAATTAAAAATGACTCGTCCAAAGACATGCTTAAGGGCCTTAAGAAGGACATGGTGGTCTTAAAGCAAGATAAAATAATAAATGAGAAAGAATTGATAGAGATGGACATAGATATTGTAGATCAAATTTCAGATGTATTAGAACATCACATGCTCATCATGCCATTCTACAGGAGGCAATATCTTCAGCTAAAATGTTGTATTAATGAAAGAAAGCTAATGTTGTTCCCAGATTATTCTGCTACCACCAGCAAGAACAGACAAAAATCTGTAGAGGTTAAGAGACGTTTGAGACAGGCCGGATTACAATACTTATTGATGTTTCCAGCTAAGCTTAGGGTCATATTTCAAGATCAGACCTTTTTTCTTTGAAAACTCACTGGAGGCTGGATCGTGGCTGGAATCAAAAGGATTGTGATATTTGGTTGGACTGTACAGATCTATATCTAAGGCTTAGACATAGATTGAAAATTGATACTTTCCAGCGGAGCTACTAATTGTAATGTAAAGGCAACTAATGTAAATTAATTAAATAAATTGTTATATAGAACGTTGAAGGGGGGGGAAGTAGGATGCTGAGTAAAGGATCTCTTTAGCATGAATGCTTATGAGCTATAACAGGGGTTGGTTGGGTTGATTGGGGGGAGGGAGAGGGTGATGAGAAGGAAGGAAAGGTGTTTTGTTTTTTTCGCAGAGTAAGTCGAGATTTGTTTCACTTAAAGTGAGAGGCATCATAGATAAAACTGATGAGATATGCAGTTTTCGATTGGTTAAATTCATACCTCTCTGCAATCATCTGCCTACAAGAGACCCATTTAGATAGGGAATTCATAGAGTGGGTAAGAATGAGATGGACTATGTATCGCTACCATTTGGTATATGCATCTTTTTCGAAGGAGGTATCTGTATTGATACAGCAGGTTTGTTTCACATATGTATCAAATAAGGTGAATGATTAAGGAAGATACGTATTTTTGTTTTGTGAAGCGGCTAATATTGTTTGTGTTATTGCTTTTGTGTTATATACCCTCAACATATAGACCCAAAGTTTTAATTTCATTGCAGAACTTTATGCTGGATGTAGAGCTCCCAGGATCGGCAGGGTAAGCCCGTTCTTGTGATTGGGTGCCAGCGGTCGGACCCCCACCAATCAGATATTTATCACCTATCCTGTGGATAGGTGATTGATATTGATTATGGGAAATCTCCTTTAACTTGGTCTTAGTCTAATTGATAGGCAGAGGGCTAAGGGAACAAGATATAAATATGAATCTTCTTCCCCATCTACTATAACCACTTAACCCCTTCCCACTGCAGCCAGTTTTCACCGTCCTGACAGAGCCTCATTTTTCAAATCTGACATGTGTCACTTTATGTGGTAATAATTTTGGAATACTTTTACCTATCCAAGTAAATCCGAAACTGTTTTCTCGTGACACATTGGACTTTGTTAGTGGTAAAATTTGGTCGATACATTCAGTATTTAATTGTGAAAAAAAATTATCATTTTTTTAAATGTATCTTCTTGTAAGACAAATAGTTATACCAAACAAAGTAGTTGCTAATTAACATTTCCCATATGTCTACTTTATGTTTGCATTGTTTTTTTGAATATCCTTTTATTTTTCTAGGACATTACAAAGCTTAGAACTTTAGCAGCAATTTCTCACATTTTCAAGAAAATTTCAAAGGGCTATTTTTTCAGGGACCAGTTCAGTTCTAAAGTGGCTTTGAGGGGCCCATACTTTACAAACCCCCATAAATCACCCTATTTTAAAAACTGCACACCTCAAAGTATTCAAAACTTCATTTAGAATGTTTCTTAACCCTTTAGGCATTTCACAGGAATTAAAGCAACGTACAGGTGAAATGAACACATTTTAATCCATTTTTTTCTGTAACACATAAGGTTTTAACAGAAAAATACAACTAAAAATGTATTACCCAGATTCTGCAGTTCTTAGAAATATCCCACATGTGGCCCTAGTGTGCTAATGGACTGAAGCAAAGGCCTAAGAAGCAAAAGAGCACCTAGTGGATTTTGGGGCCTTCTTTTTATTCGATTATATTTTAGGCACGATGTCAGGTTTGAAGAGGTCTTGTGGTACCAAAACAAATGAAACACCCCCCAAAAAATACCCCATTTTAGAAACTATACCGCAAGGATTTTATCTAGGTGTGTAGTGAGCATTTTGACCCCACAGGTGCTTCATAGATTTTATTAGAATTGGGCTGTGAAAATGAAAAATTTATTTTTTTCTAATAAAACTTTAATTTTTTTAATTTCCACAAGGACTAAAAGAGAAAAAGCACCCCTACATTTGTAAAACAATTTCTCCCGAGCACGGCGATACCCCATATGTGGTCATAAACAGATGTTTGGACATGCGGCAGAGCTCAGAAGGGAAGGAGCACCATTTGGCTTTTGTAGCTCAAATTTTGCTGGAATGGTTTATGGACGCCATGTCACATTTGCAAAACCCCTGATGTACCAAAAAAAAAAAAGGACATCATTTTAGAAACTACACCCCTAAAGCCATTTATGAAGGGGTATAGTGAGCATTTAGACACCACAGGTGTTTTTCAGAAATTATTACGCAGTGGATGGTGCAAAGTGAAAATTCCAATGTTTACACTGATATGGCATATCACCGCACAATATGTTGCGTCCAGTTTGTGTCACTGGAGCATCTTACTCCATAAATTATTAAGCAGGTTCCGGGTATGGCAATGTCTTACATGTGACGTTAACTGCTGTTTGGGCACACTGTAAAGCTTAGAAGGGAAGGAGCGCCATTTGAAGCATGGATTTTGCTTGGTAGTAGTTTTGTTTGAGTATTACTGACGTTTCAGTTTATAATGTGGGGGATATGTAACCTGTGCGGAGTACATCAGGGCATATTAAGAGGGTATAATAATGGGGTAAATAATACAATTATCCATAGATATCTGGTGTAATGCCCATGGCCGCGGGCCGTCAGGTTTATTCACCTCCTGACGGTCGCAGCCATGGATCAGTGAGCGCTGGCCCACATCTCCTCAGGAGACGCCAGCGCTCACTTCCGCTTCACTCGGCCGTGTCCCGTGGGATGAGTGTGCATGCTCCTGCCCGCTCTTAGAGGGCCAGCGCGCGAACCTGAATTAAAGACCAAATTAGCCAATGAGCACCCTGAACTACAAGAAGGGCCCTGCCCCTTCCTGCATTGCCTGAGCGTTGTTGTCGTTTACCTATGGTCATCTCTGCAAATGGTCCCTTAGTGTTTCCCAGTTCCCAGTGTTCCCATTCCTGCTAACTGTATCCTGCGTCCAGTGCTATCCAGAACCAAGCGCCATATAGGGTTGGAGTCGTGCTTCACTGAGTACTACGCCTGTCCTGTTACACCATGCCTGGTGTCTGCCTGCTGCCGGAGCCCCATCCGAGCCTGTCTTGCTACTGTCCGAAGTTACCACACCTATTTGAACTATAGACTTTGACCTGTGTCCTGTGGCCAGCTGCTATACCGTTAAGGCAGTACGGCCCAGTGGGTCCACACAACCAACGTGACAGTACACTCAGGCCATGGACCACGCTGGTCAATCCAAGACCATGATGAAGTGATGCGGGCGGATATGCTTGATCTCCGATCTCGACAGGACCAACTCCTCCAGGCATTGAACATTATTGCACATCGGCTAGATGTTCAAACTGCCGTTCCTCCTACTACACCTCCTGGCAGTACAGACCCTCCGAGTGCTGATCCCCGATTTTCTCTGCCGCTACCTCATCGCTATGATGGAGACACGAAGACCTACAGGAAATTTTTTAACCAGTGCCAGATCCACTTCAGTCTGTATGCTAGTGCATTTTCTACGGATGGCACAAGAGTTGCTTTCATCAACTCTCTCCTCACTGGCAGGGCCCTAGCATGGACGAACACTATCTGGGAGAGACAAGGACCAGAGACCCGTGACTTCCAGGGGTTCCGACAGAAATTTCGCACAGTGTTTGAGGAGCCTGGACGAGTCTCGTCAGCAGCTGCCTCCTTGCTGAACCTTCACCGGGGAGACACTTCCGCGGGCGAGTACGGCATCCACTTTCGCACCCTGGTGGGAGAGTTGTTGTGGAACAACGAGGCCTTGGTGGCTACATTCTGGCAGGGACTGTCCCCTGAGATTAAGGACGAACTTGCCGCCCAATATCTGCCATCCACCCTGGATGACCTCATCCTTTTGGCCGCTCGGATTGACATAAGGATCCGAGAACGGTTCCAAGAGGCCCGTCGGGAGGGATAACCCCCTAACCCGGCTCCTACTTTGCAACAACCACTGCTGACCTCATCAGCTGTTCCTCCAAAGGAGTCTTTGTGGATTGATCATTTCAAGCTGTCTACCCAGAAGAGACAATGCAGACGCACTTCGGGACTCTGTCTGTATTGTGGCCTCGGAGGCCATCTTGTGCGTCTGTGCCCACAAAAGCCCCAGAGCCTAGGCTTGGTTGGAGAGACAACCCTGGGTGAAGAAGGACTTTCGTCTAAATTGTCCATTCCCGTGACCATAGTGTCCGGCGAAAAAACGCACCGGGTCTCTGCTTATCTGGACTCTGGATCCGCAGCTAATTTCATTTGGAGAGACCTGGTGGATCTTCTCCAGTTGCCCACAACCCCTCTGGAGAAACCTTTGATTGTTGCATCGGTGAATGGACTTCCTCTGCCAGACCCAGTTGTAGCTGTGACCAAGCCATTGAAGCTCCAAGTAGGAGCCCTTCATTTCGAGCTCATCTTACTTTTTGTCCTAAGGCCATCAACCCTGTGATGCTGGGCCTGCCCTGGCTCAGACTACATGCCCCAGTTCCGGACTGGAATTCTGGAGAGGTCCTCTAGTGGGGTCCCGAGTGTCTCAACCGCTGTCTGGTACAGATTCATCCGGTCCAGTCTCCTCTGCCTCGGCCCTTGGCAGGATTTTCTTGTCATTATTCTGCGTTCTCGGATGTCTTCAGCAAGGAGGCGGAGGCGCTGCCCCCACACTGGGCGTATAACTGTCCTATCGAGCTGATTCTCGGTGCATCTCTTTCCCGTGGTAGGGTATATCCTCTCTCCTTGCCAGAGACTCAGTCCATGTCCGCCTATGTTAAGTAGAATCTGGATAGGGGCTTCATACGGAATTCCTCCTCCCTGGAAGAAGCCGGGTTCTTCTTCGTCAAGAAAAAGGATGGTTCTCTGCGATTCTGCATCGACTACCGGGGTCTCAACCAGATCACGGTAAAAAATAGATATCCATTGCCATTGATTTCAGAACTGTTTGACAGCATACGAGGAGCCCAAAAAATGTCTAAGCTAGACCTGCGGGGGGCTTATAACCTTAACCGGATTCGCTGGGTTGATGAATGGAAGACGGCATTTTACACCCGTGATGGACACTATGAATATATAGTAATGCCCTTCGGCCTGTGTAACGCTCCCACGGTCTTCCAGGAGTTCGTTAATGACATCTTCCGTGACCGCCTCTATGTATGTATTGTGGTCTACCTTGATGACATCTTGATTTTTTCTCCAGATCCGATGACTCATCAGAGACATGTCCGTCAAGTTTTGCTAGGATTAAGGGAGAATCGCCTGTACGCCAAGTTGGAGAAGTGCGTGTTTGAGAGAAATCCTCTACCCTTCCTGAGCAACATCATCTCGGATCAAGGCCTCAAGATGGGTCCTGAGAAGGTAAACGCCGTCCTGTAATGGCCACGTCCTCAAGGCTTGAGGTCCATACAGCGTTTCCTGGGATTCGCCAATTTCTACAGACAGTTCATTCCCAACTTCTCCTCACTGACATCTCCTATCTCCACCCCCACCAAGAAAGGCATGAACGCCAATGTGTTGACTCCAGAAGTGGAATCCGCATTTAATAGTCTGAAGAGTGCCTTCACGTCAGCCTCTATCCTCCATCATCCAGATGTATCTTGATAGTTTTCATTGGAGGCGGACACCTCCTCTGTTGGTGCTGGTGCACTCCTGTTCCAGAGAGGTTCCAAGGGCAAGACAATGGTATGTGGCTATTACTCTAAACTCTATTCTTCCGCAGAACGCAACTACTCGATTGGGGATTGGGAGTTACTGGCCATCAAATTGGCTCTGGAGGAGTGGAGACATCTACTAAAGGGTGCAATTCATCCTTTCTTGATAATCACTAACCACAAGAATCTCACCTATCTCCAGACGGTCCAACGGCTGAATGCTCGTCAGGCCAGGTGGTCGCTGTTCTTTGCCTGGTTCCAGTTTGAGCTCCACTACCGTTCGGCCGACAAGAATGTGAGGGCCGATGCCTTGTCCAGGTCGTTCGAGTCAGAGGACACCATGGAGTCTCCACAAAGTATTATTGACCTGTGTTGCATTGTCTCGGTAACCCTCTGCAAGTTAGAGACATCCCTCCAGGGAGGACTTTTTTGTACCTGGCAGACAGAGGGAGAATCCTCCGCTGGGGACACAGCTCCAGACTGGCAGGTCACGCAGGTACCCGTAAGACCTGAGACCTGATTGCTAGTCATTTCTGGTGGCCCACTTTGCCCAAAGACATCATGGACTTTGTTTCATCCTGCTCGGTGTGCGCAGCTAACAAGGTTGTGCACTCCAAACCTGCTGGCCTTCTCCAGCCGCTGCCTGTGCCCAATGCTTACTGGCAGCATATAGCAATGGACTTTGTTACGGATCTGATCTGCCTCCCTCTGCTGGATGCAGTATGGTCTGGGTGGTAGTGGACCGATTTTCAAAGATGGCTCACTTCGTTCCGCTGACCGGTCTACCTTCTGCTTCTCGACCGGCTGCCCTTTTCATTCAACACATCTTCCACCTGCACGGCTTGCCTTGGCATATCGGTTTGATTGGGGGGTTCAGTTCACCTCAAGGTTCTGGAGAGCCCTCTGTAAACTCCTCAATTTAAAGTTGGACTTTTCCTCAGCCTACCATCCTCAGTCCAATGGTCAAGTTGAGAGGATCAATCCAATAATGGAGAACTACCTACGACACTTCATCTCCAAGCAGCTAGGTGCAGCTTCTTCCTTGGGCCAAATTCTAGTACAATAATCATACAAGCGAGTCCACAAGAAATACACTTTTCTTCATCGTCTGCGGCCAACACCCACGAATTCCTCTCCCAGTGTCCGTTATGTTCGAAGTGCCCGCAGCTGATTCTGCTTTTAGGGACTTCCTGCAGATCTGGCAGCAGAACTAATCCTCTATTCTGCTGGCGGTGGGCTGCATGAGACGTAAGGCAGACACAAGGAGAAGAAAATCTCCCCAGTTTTCTCCAGGTACCAAGGTCTGGCTGTCCTCCAGAAATATCCGGCTGAGGGTGCCATCATACAAGTTTGCTCCCAGGTTCCACGGACCCTTCGAGATCCTGCAACAGATTAACCCTGTCTCCTACAAGCTTCGGCTGCCTCCTACCCTCAAGATCCCCAACTCCTGCCATATCTCCTGAAGAGAGTTCCTGGGAGCAGGAGGAGAACCTCAATGCTCCTGCCCTCCTGAAGAAGTTTCTCTCTCGCTCTGGCCCCATGAGGAGGGGGCATACGAGGGGGGATACTGTAATGCCCATGGCCGCGGGCCGCAAGGTTTACTCACCTCCTGACGGTCGCAGCCATGGATCAGTGAGCGCTGGCCCGCATCTCCTCTAGGGAGATGCCAGCGCTCACTTTCGCTTCACTTGGCTGTGGCCCATGAGCACCCTGGACTATAAGAAGGGCCCTGCCTCTTCCTGCATTGCCTGAGCGTTGTTGTCGTTTATCTATGTTCATCTCTGCAAATGGTCCCTTAGTGTTTCTCCTAGTTCTGTGTTCCCGTTCCTGCTACCTGTATCCTGTGTCCCGTGCTATCCAGAACCAAGTGCCGTAAAGGGGTTGGAGTCGTGCTGCGCTGAGTACTACACCTGTCCTGTTACACCACGCCTGGTGTCTGCCTGCTGCCAGAGTCCCATCCGAGTCTGTCTTGCTACTGTCCGCAGTTACCACAGGTACACCTATTTGAACTATAGACGTTGACCTGTGTCCTGTAGCCAGCTGCCATACCGTTAAGGCGGTACGGCCCAGTGGGTCCACGCACCCAATGTGACATCTGGTATGCTGTGCAGCAATCCGTTATGCGCAGGCCAGTGTCGCACTAATAAACTGTATCCATTTTTATCCCCCTGTTGTAACACTTTGCACCTTTTGGGGGACATTTTCTGCTTTGTAGTTTAGGAAATTTTGCTGGGAAAGTGTTTCCCTAGTATAGTAGGAGCGCCCTCGCTTCCAGCAGATATGCTATGTCCCTTCCCTTCCAAGTCCCTAAATACTAGGGCCCTGAAACTGAAGGAATGTTCCCCTCCAGCCTGCACATCGGGATGTTTTTTTATCACCGCATTATTAGTGCTATAACTTTATTATTTTTCGGTTGATGGAGCTGTGTGCAGGCTTGTTTTTTGCGAGACAAGTTGTAGGTTTTATTGATACCATTTTTGGACACATATGACTTTTTGATCACTTTCTATTTAATTTTTTGGAAGATGAAATGAGCAAAAACAAGCAATTCTGGAAATGTCCTTATTGTTTTTTTACATGTTAACTTTATTCTGCAGGTCTATACGATTACGGCGATATCAAATTTTTTTTCATGTATTGCAGCTTTTGCACAATAAAATCACTTTTTCAAAAAAATAATTTGTTTTCTGTGCTGCCATATTCTAAAACCCATAACTTTTTTATTTTTTTTTGCGTGGTCAAAGCTGTTTTAGCAGTAGCAGTTAGCAGTCTGTAATATGCTTAATTAGCTGTCTCAGAACTTAATATTGTAAGCTTCTGAGTCTGCACTATTACCGCGACGTAATGGTATGGCGCTTTGCGGGAACCCCTTCCCGACAGTGTGGTATATATATGGCGAATGTCGGGAAGGGGTTAAGGATGCAAGATATTTGGGCTTTCATGATGCTGCCATTTTATTTTTGTTTTTTCATCCTTTCATTCAAAGAGCCTTTAACTTTTTTTATTTTTTTGCAACATAACTGTATAAATGTTAGGATTAGAAGCAGAACTGTATCTAATCTATGATTTCTGTTATCTCTGTGTTTGGGTATTGCTAGGCAATGACTTTCGTCTGAATCTGGATTTGGTCATCATTCGGCTTTGCCTGATTGATTAGGGCGAACTACTTTTCTTGGGCCTATATATACTTCAGGCCTAGAATACTCAGGTGCAAGTTATACTGTTTCTGGTATTAGCTAACTATCCAGATTCTTGTTTGTAACTTTATTCATTGTCTGTCTGTTTGCTTGTTTGTTTGTTTGTTTGTTTGTTTGTTTGTTTGTTTGTTTGTTTGTTTGTTTGTACTGTGAGACCTGTTGGTTCTCTGAGAGATCTAGTTTTTGTTTAGTGGTTTAATATGTATTCTGGAGAGCAGTAGTTCCACTGGTTTGTTTGCCTTTTCTGTGCATTTGGTCTGCTGCCATGCTGTTGTCTAACCCTTCTGTGGCATAGTATTCAGATAGGGTCACATAGTGCTGTATATTTTTGTCCACTGTCTATTCATCTGTTACTGCTTGCATGATATTAATCTGCCATCCACTCTGTTTATGCATCGTCTCCATCTTCTACTACCTTTGGTGTTCGGTTCCACTCATCCACTGGTGAGTTAGTGTGCGTTTGTCTGGTATTGCGGTCTTGATCAATACGAGGGACGTAACAATAAGGGCTTGTTTTTTGTGGAAGGAGTTGTATTGGTTTATTCTTACCATTTTGGCTATATAATGTATTCTATTACATTAACTTTAACCATTTCATGACCAAGGGTCATTGATGCCCCTGTGTCCAGGCCAAATTTGTATTTCTGATATGTACTTCTTTAAACCATAATATCTTTTCAAAACCTTTGAATATCAGAACTATTTTTACTTTGTGTGTTTTTTACAAGACTTTTGAGGCTTTTATTTTCTAGATTACTTTAATTAAATTCCATGTTTTTCATTTTTATTATGAGCAGACAATGTGAAATGTGTAATTTTTAAAAAAATATCTTTATCTATATTATATGTATTTATATATACTAGTCCTTTTCAATGAATTAGAATATCATCAATTCAAAATTCAGTAATTCAATTTAAAAAGTGAAACTCATATATTATATAGATTCATTACACACAGAGTGATTTATTTCCAGCATTTTTTTTATTTTAATGTTTGTGATTATGGCTAACAGTTAATGAAAACCCAAAATTTAGTGTCTCAGAAAATTTGAATATTATATAAGCCCAATTTAAAAAATGATTTTTAATACCGAAATTTTGGCCTACTGAAAAGTATGTACAGTTTATGCACTCAATACTTGGTCGGGGGTCCTTTTGCATCAATGCGGTGTGGCATGGATGCGATCAGCCTGTGGCACTGCTGAGGTGTTATGGAAGCCCAGGTTGCTTGATAGCGGCCTTCAGCTCGTCTGCATTGTTGGGTCTGGTGTATCATCTTTCTCTTGACAATACCCCATAGATTCTCTATGGGGTTTAGGTCAGGCGAGTTTGCTGGCCAATCAAGCACAGTGATACTGCGGTTATTAAACCAGGTATTGGTACTTTTGGCAGTGTGGACAGGTGCCAAGTCCTGCTGGAAAATGAAATCAGCATCTCCAAAAAGCTTGTCAGCAGAGGGAAGCTTGAAGTGCTCCAAACTTTCGGTAAACAGCTGAGTTGACCCTGGACTTAGCACAAGACCCCCCCCCAGTAGATAGCACCACCTAAAAGCTCCCTCTAGGAGTGGAATTCAAGGTCAGAGCGCTCTAGCTGTGGATTCCACTGCCAGAGGGAGCTCCTGACATCTGTGTTCATATATGAACAGTAACGTCAGGGGCTCCCTCTAGGAGCAGAGTCTCCAGCCAGAGTGTTGTCGACGCTCTGGCCGGGGATTTCATACGGACAGTGACATCAGGGGCTTCCTCTAGGAGCGAAATCCCCGGCCAGAGCGATCTGACCGGGGATTCCACTCCAAGAGGGAGCTTAGGTGGCGTTTTCTATGGGGGGTGGCTTATGCTATCTACAGGGGGGTGCTATCTACAGGGGGGTGGTGCTATCTACAGGATGGGTGAAGCTATATATCTACAGGGGGATGGAGCTATCTACAGGGGAAATGGAGAGACGTTGGGGGCTCCCTCTTGGAGCGGAATCCCTGGCCAGTGCACTCTGGCTGGGGATTCCGCTCCTAGAAGCTATCTACAGGGGGGTTTGCACTATCTACAGGGGAGTTGTGTGTGGCGCTATCTACAAGGGGGTAGAATTCTGGATCTCTCAAAGCCCCGGCAAACATGAGAGTGCATCGCTGCTTAAAATGAAGCAGCACTGCACTCATTAAACCCTGTTCCAGGCTGCCGTTTATATACATCGGCAGTTGGAACTTATATAGCCGTATGGCTGTCGTGAAGGGGTTAATCACTTTTTTGGGGGTGGTAGAAATAAAACAGCAATTCCGCCATTGTTTTTTGGGTTGTTTTAACGGCATTTACCATGCGGTTTAGAGACCCATAACTTTTTTTATTTTTTTCGCTGTGTGAGAGCTTGTTATTTTCAGGAACAGTTGACGTTTTCATTCATACCATTTTGGGGTACATGTGACTTTTTTGATAACATTTTTATTCTGTTTTGTGTGAGGCTGATTAAACAAAAAAATAAAACAACAATTCTGGCATTGCTTTTTATTTATTTTTTTGGACAATGGTCACAGCGCTTTATAAATAGATTAAATTATAGTTTGAGTTATTACGGATGCAGTGATATTAATTATGTGTACTGTTTCTTCTATATTTTTTTTATAAAAAAAGACTTCTTTTATTGGGAAAAAAATTTTTTATGTTTTTTTCTTTTCATTAATATCTGTAAACATTTATTTTACTTTTTTGAAATTTTTTAGTCCCACTGGGAGACTAGACTAATAGTTCTGTATTGCAGGTAATATGCCTGACATCGAAACACTCAGCTAAATGCATAATCTAATAGGTAAGCTATGATGGCAGACCTGGGGGGCCATTGTTAGGTCCCCAGCTGCCATAGCAATGGGGAGGGGCTAACTCCTCAAAATTTGACGTAAATGTACATCATAGTTGGGAGAGGTGGATTATGAATGAGTCAACTCCATACTCAGTGCAAGTTTACCGTATATAACTGCTGCAGAAACAACCACATTTAAATGTATGGAACTGATTTTCAATGTATGGAACTGATTTGAGTTTTTGGTCACCTCACCTCCCCAAAAAATGTAATAAAATAAAAAGTGATAAAGTCTATTGCCCTAAATGGTACCAATAAAAATCACAACACGCCCCGCAAATAAAAAATCCTTCACACCGCTTCAGCAACAGAAATATAAAAAAAAGTTATTTGTCTCAGAGTACAATTGTATTTATTTTGTAAAGGTAGTAAAACATTACGATATCAATTTGGTATCGCTGAATTTGTAATAACCCACAGAATAACGTTAACTTGTCATGTTTACCTCACGGTGATTGCCGTAAAACAAAAACCCAAGAAACTATGGAGGAACAGCTTTTTTTCATTCCACCCCATTAAATAATTTTTAAAAGTTTTTTTTAGTACATCATATGGTACATTAAATGGTGCTATTAAAAAACTACAACTGACAAAAAGAGTCTTCGTATGGCTATGTGAGCGGAAAAGTAAAAAAGTTATAGCTCTTGGAGGGCTCCTGCGCCATCACTATGACTTACATGTACGTCATTCCATGGGAACTGTATAGTTCCCATGAGGTAATTGTACATCATAGGGCAGGAAAGGGTTTATCAGAGGAATTTGGTTGGGTGGGCGCATGGGATATGGGTAACCCCGGGAAAAAACTATATACATTCATGTTTCTCCAAATTGCATAAAACTTGGTTCTGTATTGACTAAAATATAATTAACAATTTAATATGCCGCCTTGTCAATATTGGACCATTCTCCTGTTGGAAACAATATTGGTTTATAATAATGATATTAAGCTTTTTTAAATTCCATCCGCATTGGTTAAAAGTATTTAATAATAGAGGACATAAAGAATGATATGACAGATTTTTTTTCCACAAGAAAATAAGGGATCAGCGAGTCAAACAGTAATCTGGGAAACAGACAAGGCAGTCCTAAGAGGTATTTAATGGAAAAAAAAATTCACATATTAAAAGGAAGGCTGAATGGGAAATACTAGAAAAAAAAGTGTTGAGGTTACAGGAACTGTGCTCAAGGTGTGTGACCACTGCAGCTACATAGGAGAGATGCAAAATCGCAATCATCCCTGCTTATTAAATGCATAGGCATAAGAGGAGGGTAAAAAAAATAGGGCAATTATTGGTGCAGATAATGAGAAATAGAAATAAAAGGCCGCATTTAGCAGCTATTAAAACGTTAAGGGAGTAATAGTTAATGAACTATCACAAATAACTGACTAATACTTTTAGGAAGTTCTATCAAGAAATGTATAATTCAAAAACGAATTACGAATTGCGTAAACTAACAGAATATTTGTGGGAAATCCCACTTAAAATGTTGACAGAAATGGATTAAGAAATTCTAAATAGGCCAATTGCTTTGGCAGAGATAGAAGATGCATTGAAATCCTTCTCAGATAATAAGGCACCGGGGAGGGGGCTGAAAACGTCTTTTAAAATTTATTAGGAATATAAACAATTAATGCTGCCTAATCTGGCTGATAATAAAGGCCATGAAAAGGGGATATTACCAAGTTCAATGGAAGAAGCAATTATTATTGTGATCCAAAAAAGAAAAAGGATCCACAGTACCAAGTCGTATAGGCCAGTATCCTAAAGTTCTGGCTAATAGATTGTGAAGAGTTAGGGTATGTTCACACAGCTTATTTTCAGGCATTTTTCGGGGCGTAAACGCCTCAAAAACGCCTGAAAAAACGGAAGCTGAATGCCTCCAACATCTGCTCATTTTTCAATGGGAAAAACTTTGCTTCGTTCAGACGGGGCATTTTTTTACCTGGTCGTTTTAAGAAACATCGCGAAAAAAAAACGCCCCGTAAAAGGATGTGCATGTCACATCTTGAGCCGTTTTTCAGTGAGCCAATAGAAAAACAGCTCCAAAAACGGCTCCAAAAAACGCATCAAAAAACGTTTGATGCTTTAAAAAACACTGAAAATCACAGGCTGTTTTTCCTTGAAAACAGCTCCTTATTTTACAGCGGTAGAAACGCAGAAACAAAAACGGCTGTAAAATACGGAGCTGTTTTCAAGGTAAAACATCCTCAGGATTTTCGAGTTGGGTGAAATTTGCTTTAGCTGTTGAACCACTAGCATCTAGTTTTAAAAAAATGAAAATATTAAGGGTATTCAATTTGGGAAGCAAGAATAAGTGCCCTAATACACCAATGATATATTGTTATTTTGGGGGGATATTAAGGCCTCGTTCACACTGAGTTTTTTGCAGGAGGAAAATTCTGCCTCAAAATTCAGATTTTGTCCTTCCTGCATGTCGTTTGCCGCGATTTTGGCAGCGTTTTTCGCTGCGTTTTTCGCTCTCGCCCATTGATTGCTGCGGGCAAAAAACTGCGAAATACGCTTTCTCTGCCTCCCATTGGTGTCAATGGGAGGTCAGAGGCGTAAACGCGCGAAGATATGGCATGTCCCTTCTTTCGCCCGCGAGGCGGTTTTACCGCTAGCGGGAGAAAAACGCCACCGCCTCCCATTGAAATCAATGGGAGGCATTTTCGGCCGTTTTTTTACGAGTTTTGCGGAGCGGTTTCCGCTCCTAAAAGCTCGTCAAAATACTCTGTGTGAACAGGGCCTAATAAAGAACTAGATACTGTCATCAATGAAATAGGAGAATTTGTCTTTTTTGGAGGCTAAAATTGGTAAATTGTCACATGTTGGTGATAGATAAAGTAACACTGTATACAAGATATACAAGCAATTCCACTGGGAATTAGTTTTAAATATTTTGGTAGTAATATTTAATTTTTTATGTTAGATTATATTAAAATGAATATCACTCCATTATTAAATTGGTTAAAGGATAAGCTAGAGTTTGGCTGCCTATTTTAGTAGTGGGGCGTACTAACGTGATAAAAATTATTTTTCTACCCCAAATATTGTTTATGTTTCATAAGTCCCCAATTTGGCTACCAAGAGCTATATATAAAACTTTAGTATGACAGGAAATTTCAATGGGAGAGGGGAACTGCTCTCATTCAAAAGGAAGTATTACAACTTCCAGGAGGTAGAAGAGTCTTCTGTCTAACAAATTTGTATGTTTACTTTTTGGTCGCACAGTTAACTCATTTGAGGTGTTGCAATATGGATTACATTTTAAGTTATATATTGGAAAAAATATAAATCTAGCGAAAATACAGAAAATACAGGAGTATGCATGTTAAGTAAAAAGGGGTATACGGTATGGAGAATCAATCCAATTGTAGCAGAAATGGAAACTATTACTTTTTCTATTCGTCCTGTGTGGAAATTTCAAGTTTATTAACCGTAAATATTTATTATGTAAGTGATTATGAATTATTTTGAGCTTATTATTTTTTAGTCCATTTGTAGCACAATTTCCATCACTTAAGACCTGTTCACATCAGCGTTTGGTTTCCATTCATCCTTTGTGTTCAACCTTTCCATCGGAGGAACCGATGAACGGAAAGCCGAATGGAAACCAACTGCAACGGAAGCATTACCATTGAAATCAATAATAATGCAAACGGAAGCTATAATTTCTGTTTGGCTTTACGTCCATCGGTTCCTCTGACTTAAAGTTTGAACAGAACCGATGAACGGAAACCAAACGCTGGCCCTCAACTAAAGGAATACTAAATATAAAAATCTAAATTGTGGAAAATCTATAAAGATATCTCTGAGAAGATCAGTAGTTTTCTCCGTTCTCATTTTCACTATGATTTGTTTGGCTGTAAAGGCGCCCATTCACATCATATGAACGTTGGCCAAACCTCGGCAGGACCAGCCAACCATCTAATGTGTATAGGGGTGTCCCGAACCTCCCCGGACAGCAAATGTTATTGAAAAGAAGGCTCACTATGTTGGATTTAAACATGCCCGATCCTTTGTGCTCATGGGAAATAAGCCGCTGCCAAAGGTGTCTGACAGTGGCTTATTACCATCTCATTGAGTACAAATGCAAATGCACGAATGGGCAAATGTGAATGTGAATGGGAGGGTCGGGAGGAATAGCTGTCAGTCGAACAAGCGTTCGTCCGACAACTTTTAAAGGTGAATTTGCGCCTACTGCCAGTGTCTACAATAGATGTCCAGAAATGATAACTCATGCACCTTGGCTTAACAACACTCTCTCAGCCTCAGCCGACCAGAGTGGTCTCCAACCTTTGGCTCTCCAGCTCTACCGCTGTTTAAACACTTTAGAGTACCACAGGTCGGATACTACTGTTCTACAAGTTACCAGGTATCCAGGTATGTGCAGTGGGTACTGTCTGGGTGTATCTGCATAGACTGGATGGAAAACGTTAAGTCCCATTGTAATAATCCCTTCTTTAGGAAACAAATGTAAGACATAGCCATAGGAGGACTGAGAGGTGAGGCAATTAGGCAGTAACAATGTAGCAAACAGCCGAAGGGGCAGAAATTAAGAAAAAGTTAGGCAGGAAATATTTAGCATTGGAGAACAAGAATCCCAAGCACCGATTATTTGACCAAAGCCTAATAAGAAAAATCTGAAAAGTATATCAAGGTAATATCACTAAAAGTAATTCCTAAAATACCTCTATTATCACAAGCACTCCCTGTATTAGTGGAGCCAATCTAATAATGCAGCAAGGGAGCTGTTTGCTGTGTGATATGGAGACAGCAAGCTGTTTGTATTCTGCTGATGGACTTGTGTGGTTTATTTCCTACCATATCTCTTCAGCACAAACTTAGAACAATTACAGTTAGGCCCCTTGAATCCCTCCTACATCACATTTGGGAGATCCGCTCCCTCGCATATCTTTTTTTGATCAAATGGGGCATCAGATCTCGTCACAAGGAGAAGAGAAACATTCCCCAAAGAACTGTTAGGGAATTTCCCCTTTCCCTTGTGTTGAGATCTGATTCTCCTCTTGATCTAAATACAGGTATTGGACAGCAGATCTTCCGAATGTGATGTTTAAGGGCCCTTAGATCTCTATTTGAAATAGTCATGAATGAAATTTCAGACAAACAAGTATAGATTCTTTTTAGGGCACCAAATGTGGAGCTACTCTTTAAAAACAGGCATATGTTATGTTTATGGTAGGCTAGAAGATATTTTTATAAGCCAGTCAGAGTTCAGGGATCAGGAAAAAAACTACACTGTCCAGAGTTCAAAAGGTTGTGAATGTTGGAATGGCATTTGTGTATTCACCAGGAGCAGATGTAAACAGATATCAGCTATAAGCCTTCTTAAAACTGACCATGTGCACAGACTCCTCATGGTAAAAACAGCTCTGCAACAAAGAACCAAGACAATTTCTGAATAAAGGTTTATTTCTATCTAAGACATATATATGGCATATCCACAGGATATGCCACCTCTCCATTGATTCTCTGACTAGATGTGGCGGGGGTCAGCGGGACCCATGTTCTGGAGATAGGTGCAGGTCCCAGGCATGGGACTTGCATTGGTCAGACATTTATGGAATAAGCTGTGGATATGCCATACATGTCTAAATGGGGATACCCCCTTAAGTCTAACCAAGTCCTCATCTACGTGTTGAGTAACAGAGCTCTTATTAAGTTCTCAATGTATGAGATCCTTTTTTATCTACATACTGCAGGAGCCCCATAGGAAGTTTAGAGGGTTTGTATGAAAATAGAAAACTATGACTACTTTTTCCAACAGCATCACTCTTGTCCATGAGCTATGTCTGGTATTCCAGCTCAGATCCATTCACTTGAAAGAGGCTGAGCTGCAATACGAGACACAGCCCACAGACAAGAGTGGCGCTATTTCTGAAAGAAAGGAGCCATGGTTTTCCAATCTCATACAAATCATTATTAACCAGCACATCAGTGGTACTTATTCAGTATACCAGTGCCAATGATTTTATGATTTTTTCTTTTAGAACCAGTATTATCGTAGGTTGAACTGAGCGCATGGTAGAGCTCATGCACACAACCATATTATGGATCCATGCTGTAGACTGCTATGGGTCCACTCCATATACTGTACCTCTTTTTTTTTTTTTTCAGGGATACCATTACACTGAAAAGCACAAAGGCCCAGTGGTTACACTGGTAGCACTGGAGTCCAGAAGAGGCTGGACGCAGCTGCAGGCTTGAGGGAAGCCGACATGACCGTCCTGGTAGGGAAAGGGTTAATGTTAAGAGGTGAGGGAAAGGTGAAGGAGCTGAAGGAGGGACGGGGAGGAGCTAGGGGGGACGGGGGGGCCGTTACTGCGCTTCCCGCTGTTTCTCGGCATTGAGCCGGAAGCAGCGGGAGGAGTAATACACAAGAAGCAAAGCTCCCCGTTGCCCGGCTTTTTAGTATGGCAGAGGCCCTGATTTTAGAGCGGCTGCGTGCCGCTGCTGTGCACCACGGTCCCGGATGGCTGGAGGAGACCGTGGCTGCATTAACGCGGATCCCGGACGCCGTTTCGCCACGTCGGGCACGGCGTTCGGGGTCTGTTGTAAGGGACAGGCTCCCCTCCCCCGGCCCCCCTACGAGCATGGCTATGGCGGCGGGGGGGGAGTCGGCAACAACCGCTCCTGCGCTGGGCAGGCAGAGAGCGGTAGCAGGGGTGACGGCGATGCAGGCTGTGTCGACCCGTCCCTCTCGGCGGTCCCGACCTCCAGAGCGCCTGAGTCCGGAGGTAGTCCCGCGGACACGGCGTCGCAGAGGGAGCCCGATCCCGGACGCTGCAGGCCAGGCAGCTGGGAGGACCGCCCCTTCCCAGGCCCTGCGTCCTGGCAGGAATCCCAGGCCGCGACGGGGTCCGGCGGTAAGCAGGGAGTCGCAGGCCGGGCTCCCTGTCACCCCTCCCCCATCAGATGGAAGATGTCGAGAGCAAGGTACGGCCGCCCCGCATGGTGATGTTCCGGCCAGGGGGCAGGCTTCGTCAGGATCGTCTAGACGGACGACTAGATCTGCAGCGACGTCGAGGCAACAGGTCCGGTCGGAAGTCTGGGTCCCGGCGGTCGGGCGGCAGGTTGCCGGCCCATCGGTCAGCGCGTCCTCATCCCCTTTCCGAAGAGGTCGTTGGGAGGGACAGTCGTCGGCGAGAGAAGAACTGGAGGAAGGTGAACTGGACGTCTATCGTCGAGGTCAGGATGGTCCGGCTGACGGGAACACAGCGCCTGTGCAGCCCGGTGAGTGTATAACTCCATTATTGTCTTATCCAGCGATTTTTATGTCGGGTGTCGGCGGGGGGGCTGCTAGCATAGCATCGGGGGCCGGTAGTGGCGCGGGCGGACGCGACGGAGCGGGTTTGGCAGATTTAGTGGGTTGCTTACGGGAGCTGGTGGGGCGCCTGGATAGGGCCGCGGCGCCGGTAGTAACGGAAGTGTCCCCTGCGGTAGTTTGGGAAGGCCCCAGGGAAGTGGGATCGTTGCAGGCGCGTCCTGTGGTGGCGGTTAGGGAGGCGGTCGCGGTGTCGGTGCAGACTGAGGCACAGAAGGACGGCGATCGAGTGCGCATGGACGATCGTGCTCGGGGGGAGGTGTATGTTTGTTTTGAGGGTCCGTTGGGGGCGCATTTAAAGCAGGAGGTGCGTGATCGGATCTGGAAAGATGAATATGTTGAAATTTTTTCTCTCTTGCCGCTGGCTAAATTCAATTTGGATAAGAGCAAGCGGGATGAGAGTAAAAAGGACGAGGAGGAACGGCGGCGGTATAGGCTTATCCCGCAGACGTTCGTTAATTGGTCGCAGGCGTTCGCCATATTGGCTAGTGTGATAGGGGAAAAGGCGCCGGAAAATTGTTCGGCGTTATTTTGTTATTTTGATGCTATTGGGGAGGCTCATAGGGCGTATGGGGGTCAGGCGTGGCTGCGATATGATGAGCAATTCCGTCAGCGGAAGGCGGTTCGGCCGGCGATTCGGTGGGACCAGAAGGATATTGCTCTCTGGTTACGGGTTACGGCTCCGGTTAGGCAGCCCTTTCCCGGGAGCGGTGGCCAGGGAGGCCAGACTAGTCAGAGTGGACCAAGCGGCGGGGGAAAGGCGGGGTTTTGCTGGCAATTCAATGAAGGCCAGTGCAAGTTCGGGGCCACGTGCAAGTTCAAGCACGTGTGCTCCGAGTGTAATGGGGCATCACACGGGGCGGCAAAATGTCTGCGGAAAAAGAGGTCCGGGAACCAGCACGGGGCTGGTCAAGGGGGTGTCGCCGGTGAGGGTGGAAAGGATGGCCCCTTATCTAAATGAGTATCCGGATAGGGCGGCAGCTAAGTTGCTTTATGAAGGGTTTAGTGTTGGTTTTGTTATTCCTCCGCCTCCTTATGAGGTTCCGGTTACGCGGAGAAATTTAAAATCGGCTTACTTGCATGCGGAAGTCGTGTCGGAAAAGTTGTTAAAAGAAGTTTCGTTGGGGCGCATGTCGGGGCCATTTGTGGAGTCGCCGGTGAAAGATTTAGTTGTGTCCCCTTTGGGTATTGTCCCTAAACGCGAGCCCGGAAAGTTTCGTTTGATTCAACATTTATCGTATCCCAAAGGTTCGTCGGTAAATGACGGGATTGATCACGAGTTGTGTTCCGTAGTTTATACCTCATTCGATAAGGCGGTGGGGTTAGTGCGGGCTGCGGGTCCGGGGGCGCTGCTAGCAAAAACCGACATCGAGGCGGCGTTCAGGTTGTTGCCGGTGCATCCAGAAAGCCAACGGCTGTTGGGTTGTTTTTGGAATGGGGCCTTTTACGTGGATCGGTGCCTTCCGATGGGGTGTTCTCTTTCTTGTGCATACTTCGAGGCGTTTAGTAGCTTCGTGGAGTGGGTAACGAGGGGAGTATCCGGGGTCGATTCGTTGATCCATTACTTAGATGATTTTTTGTGCGTTGGCCCGGGGGGTTCGCCGGTTTGCGGTAACTTGCTTCATGCCCTGCAGAAGGTGGCGAGGGATTTTGGGATCCCTTTGGCGCCGGAAAAAACGGAGGGCCCGGTAGCGACGATTTGTTTCTTGGGAATCGAAATTGACTCGGTGGCAATGGAGTGTCGGCTCCCGGCGGATAAGTTGGGTGCTTTGAGGCTGGAGGTGCGACGGGCTTGTAGAAGGAAGAAAATGTCGCTGAGGGAGCTTCAGTCGCTGCTGGGGAAGTTGAATTTCGCCTGCCGGATTATGCCGATGGGGAGGGTGTTTGGTAGAAGGTTGGCGGCGGCAACGGCGGGAGTGCGGGCGCCGCATCATTTTGTGAGGCTCAAGGAGGAGCACCGAGCTGATCTTCAGGTTTGGGATGACTTCTTGGGCCAGTACAATGGTCGCTCGCTATGGATGGCCCCAGCGCAGGATACGAGTGATCTGAATATTTTCACGGATGCGGCTGGGGCGGGTGGCTTTGGAGCTTACGGGGGAGGTCCGTGGTGCGCAGGTCAATGGCCGGCTAGCTGGGTGTCCAGTGGATTGACGCGGAATCTGGCCCTGCTCGAGCTGTTTCCCATCGTGGTGGCGGCTACCATTTGGGGGGACAGGCTCAGGGATAAGAAGGTCCGTTTTTACTGCGACAACATGGGGGTGGTGCTTGCCATTAATAACATCACGGCGTCCTCTCCTCCGGTAGTTCAATTGTTGCGACATTTAGTGTTGGTGTGTTTGTCGCTGAACGCGTGGGTGGTGGCGGTGCATGTCCCGGGTGTACGGAATTGTGTTGCTGATGCTCTTTCTCGCTCGCAGTGGGACCGGTTTCGGCAATTGGCCCCGGGAGCGGAACGTCTCGGTTTGGCGTGTCCGGATCATCTATGGGATCTGGTATCGGTCCCGTAGAGCAGCTGTTACAAAGGTCTTTGGCGCGCACGACGTGGAGGGCTTATGCTGCTTGTTGGAGGCAGTGGGAGGAGTGGGTAAGAGAGTTGGGTGATGTTAATACGGATAGAGACAGGTTGGTGGCACTTTTGTATTGGTTAGGGGATGCCTGGGAGGGGGGGTTTTCAGTAGCGAAGGTGAACCGGTTTATATCCGCGGTGGCGTTTGGGCTTAAGTTGCGGGGCTTGCGGGATGTATCGAAGGAATTTCTGGTATCGCAGGCTTTGAAGGGGTTGCGCAGAGGTAGGGTGGAGGCGGATAGTAGAAGGCCGGTGTCGTTTGCTTTGCTGGGCTTGTTGGGCGGTTCATTGGCATCGGTATGTCGTTCTTCAGATGAAATGGATTTGTTTCGGTTGGCTTTCTCGTTGGCGTTCTTCGGAGCATTTAGAATAGGTGAGTTGGTGTCGCCAAGTACTAAACAGGCAGGGGGGCTGAGATCTGGGGAGGTGAGCCTTTTTGCAGATCGGTTGGAGGTATGGTTGCGTAGATCAAAAACTGACCAATTAGGGAAGGGAAAACTGATAGTTTTGTTCGCTCTCCCGGGGTCGGTCATGTGCCCAGTAGAGTGCATGCGGGGTTTTACAAAAAACAGGGGGTCTCCAGATTTGCCTTTGTTACGTCATGTGGACGGGTCGTTCTTGTCCAGGTTTCAGTTTGGAGCTGTTTTAAAAAATGTTTGACGGCGGTTGGGGTTGCGGCAGGCTCATATTCATCTCATTCCTTCCGGATTGGCGCAGCAACGGAAGCAGGGCGCTGGGGGTTGGATGATGAGGGGGTGAGGCGTATTGGTCGTTGGGAGTCAAAAAGGTTTAAGTCCTATGTCCGCCCCCATATGTTGTAATTTTGTTGTTTATGCTTGCAAATGTTATATGGTGGTGCCTAACTGTGTTTTCCGTTTCAGATTCGCCTCCTTGTCTGGTGTGGTTGATGGGTCATTCGTACGTGCACTGGGGGGCTTTGAGGGCGGACGTCCGCCCGGATGGTCGCCAGTTGCGCATTCCGCGACAGGATGCGGTTGTGCATTGGCTGGGGTTTAGAGGTATGTCGTGGAACAGGGTGTTGGCGGAATTCCAGACATATGTGCGGCTTGATAGGGTTCCGGAGGTTTTAGTGTTGCACGTGGGTGGGAATGACTTAGGAGTCCGCCCTTTTCGTGAGTTGGTGCGGGATATCAAACATGATTTGTTGTGTTTGTGGGTATCTTATCCCAAGTTGGTGGTAGTGTGGTCGGACATAGTCCCAAGGAAGCATTGGCGGTTAGCTAGATCGGTGGAGAGAGTCAATAAGGCTCGGATAAAAGTTAACCGGGCGGTGTCCCGTTTTGTGGCAAAGAACGGGGGCATTTGCGTGAGGCATAGGGATTTGGAGTCAGGATTGGGGAATTTCTGGAGGAGTGACAGGGTTCATCTGACCGAGGTTGGCATTGATATTTGGAGCTTGGCTATAGCAGAAGGCATAGAAAGGGCGGTGGTGGTGTGGAGGAACTCACAGGCTTAAGGTGGTCAAGGCCTGTTTCGCGGTGGCGGGGGGAGTCCTTGAGGCCAGTCAGTACAAAATGGTGGGGGGGTCGCATCGGGGGTATGCGTCCCCCAAAAAAGGTACATGGTTGAAGACTTCATCGGGTGTTATCCCTTTGAAGTGGTCTTCTGGTAGAAGGTATGTCACTTGAAGGCTTCATCGGGTGTTATCCCTTTGAAGTGGACTTCTAGTGGTCGGTATATCACTTGAGGGCTTCAACGGGTGTTATCCCCTTGAAGTGGACTTCTAGTGGTTGGAGCCATCTGCAGAGGTGAACGGTGCTTCCGAGCTGGTTTACGGCTGGAGGTAATTAGTGGTTTGCAGATGGCTAATTCGGTGTGTTCTTGAAAGGAACATCTGAAGGGGCTTCAAGGACTTCCTCTGCTCGGGTTAATGTTAACGTTTAATTGTTATTTATGATTCTGACCCATGTTGGGTCATGTGAATTATTAGGAGGAATTCTCTGGTGGATTCCTAACTAGTTATCCGAATGTTTCGGATTTAAATTGTTTTTATAAAACTGTGAAATTAATAAACGGCTGCTGTGGCCATTTCACATCCAACCTCGGTGTCATGTGTCGTTACTAAATGGGGGTGGGGGATAGTATGGTTTAAGGTTAACACACGACTCTACCTAGGCAGGTCAAGAAGAGGCTGGACGCAGCTGCAGGCTTGAGGGAAGCCGACATGACCGTCCTGGTAGGGAAAGGGTTAATGTTAAGAGGTGAGGGAAAGGTGAAGGAGCTGAAGGAGGGACGGGGAGGAGCTAGGGGGGACGGGGGGGCCGTTACTGCGCTTCCCGCTGTTTCTCGGCATTGAGCCGGAAGCAGCGGGAGGAGTAATACACAAGAAGCAAAGCTCCCACCCTCCCACCCTTGTTTTGTTACTCCTTAGGTCTTCTGTACGTCCGTATATGAGCGTTGTGTTTTATTTTGTGTGTTTATTTAACATGTTTTTCTTTTTTCCGGAGTAGGTTCTGTTGTCATGGCAGCTGGCGGGGGGAGTCCTTGAGGCCAGTCAGTACAAAATGGTGGGGGGGTCGCATCGGGGGTATGCGTCCCCCAAAAAAGGTACATGGTTGAAGACTTCATCGGGTGTTATCCCTTTGAAGTGGTCTTCTGGTAGAAGGTATGTCACTTGAAGGCTTCATCGGGTGTTATCCCTTTGAAGTGGACTTCTAGTGGTCGGTATATCACTTGAGGGCTTCAACGGGTGTTATCCCCTTGAAGTGGACTTCTAGTGGTTGGAGCCATCTGCAGAGGTGAACGGTGCTTCCGAGCTGGTTTACGGCTGGAGGTAATTAGTGGTTTGCAGATGGCTAATTCGGTGTGTTCTTGAAAGGAACATCTGAAGGGGCTTCAAGGACTTCCTCTGCTCGGGTTAATGTTAACGTTTAATTGTTATTTATGATTCTGACCCATGTTGGGTCATGTGAATTATTAGGAGGAATTCTCTGGTGGATTCCTAACTAGTTATCCGAATGTTTCGGATTTAAATTGTTTTTATAAAACTGTGAAATTAATAAACGGCTGCTGTGGCCATTTCACATCCAACCTCGGTGTCATGTGTCGTTACTAAATGGGGGTGGGGGATAGTATGGTTTAAGGTTAACACACGACTCTACCTAGGCAGGTCATGGGTTTGGGCAACACCTTCATGGAATTAGCATGTTCTCCACCTGTTAGGCCAGGTAAAATTACGCAGCGCATCCGACCTAGAACCCGCAGCACATTCCGTCTGAAAAAACCGCACCACATACTTACCCCGGCCATGGTCATGGGGAAGCATCCCTTTTCTGTCGTGCAGTCCGGCCTCCCGGGATGACGCTGCGTCCATGAACGTGTGATTGACTGCAGCAGTCACAAGGGATGAAACGTCATCCCAGAAGGCCGGCCTAAAAGAAGAGCAAAAGATAGCATCGCTATGACAATGCTGTCAGCTAGATTAAGATATAAGATAGATTGCGTCCCCAGTGGATGCTGGATATTATTTGTACTGCACATCAGAATATATTCTATATAACTAATAAATAAATAAATAAATAATAATTTCTGAGAATTTTACCATTGTTCGCTATGGAGGATGGGACACATAAAGGACTGTGTGAGTTACTTGCATTAAAATATTGTAACTATAGAACTTAATATTAAATATTAAACTATTTCTAAACAATTGAACAGCTTAAACATGGCTGAAACTAGCTAAAAGTGAATTGTTTCAAACTAGTAAAAATCTAGTCCACCAGAAGAAAGGAGTGTTAGGTGGTGTCATGGCTCTAAGATCATGTTAGCAGTACCACCGATGGTTGCACTGTTTGTAAGGAATACTATAAGAAATATAAGGGATACACATTTCTCTCACAAGCTTGACAAACAGATCTGCTGGGGGGATGGGAGCTGAGAAATTTCAGAGGGGTGAGGGGTGAAGACACAGATAAAAGAATGTTTAAAGTAAAAAGACTTTAAAAAAAACCTTGTGTGAGATGCAGAGGGAGGGAACTGGAATGGTGGGAGAACACACACAATTGAATTCACCACAATGATTTTGTAAATGGGAAATTGCTGAGAAATGACTACGCTCGACACCCTGTTATATGCTGAATCAATTTATTTTGCTTTACTTCATCGCGTTATGACATGTCCAGATGGATATTTTTTCTTTCAGTTGTGCTCTGAAGCTTAAGATTAGGGGTGGACAAACGTTCTTGGTCCAAGGGTCACACCGTAAAACCCCATGCACATGGCCGTATTACGGAACGGTGTGGTACGAATTCATAATACAGAGCCCATATAATTATATGGGCCCATACAGTACCTCTGTGCGCCTCTGATTTTATACACACACATTTTTTTTTACTCACAGGAACCGGAAGGCATATTAGCGAGTGTACTCACATACTGCAGTGAGTACACTGCTAATCATTTTTGGTCCCCACATAGCCCCTTTAAGATGGTACCACAAAATCGAATTTGACCGTTACCCAACCCAATGGTCAAATGTGAACTTTTACTCCAAATATGGACCTAAAATGAAAAGTTAATTGTTAGACTATAACGGTCACCTTGTAAGAAAAATAATCTGGACTTTTTATCATATACATTAATACATTAACAAGGTGGGAAATGTACATCTGTGGAAAGAAGACCTTACAAAATTCTTGCTAACAAATACGTATGATGGTGGCCACATGCCCAGAACCAAGTTAACATGCACAGTCTAGAGATAGCCATATACAAAAGATTACTGCTATATGAAAAATGTTTTGGCTAGTAATTGTTTGGAGCCAGGAGTAAGCTCTAAGACACCTCCAGCCATAAAACGCCAAACATGGCGGATTTAAGTTCTACCAAGAGCGAACATCCAAGGGTGACTGGGCCTCCCTATCAGGAATCTAATATCTATGGGGGAGGGGTTTATATTTGAACAACATTTACAATGCGTTAAGATTTAAAGCTACAAATAGTTCAGCTGGATTACCAAATCTTCCCTAATGAATACAGGAAATCCTTTCACTGTCAGTGTTATTAGAATTTCCGACAGTTTAGGGAAATTCAGTTGTGCAGATATATCACTGCCTTTCAGGAATGATGGTGTATGTGCAGTCTAACATTGATAGACATGTCGGCTGTCTGAAATGCAAGGATTAAAATCAGTAGCAGGTCAAAATATTTTGGCAGACAGGTAAAAGTTGGCAAAATGTCTAGTTTATATTTGGATACACTGGCGTAGCTATAGGGGTCGCAGCGGTCGCAATTGCGACCGGGCCCCGAAGCCAGGGGAGCCCACGGCCCCCCGCACCACATCAATAAAAAGTTACTATAGTAATTCGGGACGCGGGCCCCTGTTACTACAGTAACATACTTTACTTACCTTCCTGGTTCCGGATGGCAGCGGAGGTCCTGACGTCAGGCGCTGTGCGCAGCGCATGACGTCACAGCGCTATGTGCCGCGCACAGCATCGAGACGACAGAACTCCCGCCGCGGCCGAAGAGGAAGGTAAGGTTTGCCCTGACTGGCGGGGACCGACTCCCGGGACCCGCCAATCAGCTGTTTTGAAGGGGCCGCAGCACTCGTACGAGAGCTGCTCCCCTTCATTCCTGTCACTTCATTCCGGTCACACTGTGAATCCGTGTCGGCGATTCACAGTGTGAGCGAGTAGTGAAATGAAGGGGAAGCAGCTCTCGTACGAGTGCTGCGGCCCCTTCAAAACAGCTGATTTGCGGGTCCCGGGCGACACATCAGCCATTGATGGCCTATCCTGTGGATAGGCCATCAATGTTTAGGGACTGCACAACCCCTAAGCCTACGATGTAGCAGGCTTAGGGGCCCCATGAGACAGGATCGCAGATTGTGTGATCCTGTCTGCTGGGCCCTGTATCTAAGCCAATCACATGGTAGGCTTAGATACATGGCCCATGTGTGATCTTGTCTGGTGGGCCCTGTATCTAAGCCAATCACATGGTAGGCTTAGATACATGGCCCATGCGTGATCCTGTCTGCTGGGCCCTGTATCTAAGCCAATCACATGGTAGGCTTAGATACATGGCCCATGTGTGATCCTGTCTGCTGGGCCCTGTATCTAAGCCTACCACACTAGGTTTAGATACAGGGCCCCAGCACACAGTAATCTTATACTGTATAAGATTACTGTCTGCTGGACCCTGTATCTAAGCCTACGTTGTGGTAGGCTTAGATACAGGGTCCCACAGTTAGTATCACACATGGGCCCTGTATCTAAGCCTAACACATGTTACTAATCATTTTTTGTGTGTTTTCTTACAGGTTCGGTCGTTGGACTACGTCGGATTCCAGGACTACTTCGATGACAGCTTTTTCTTTATTATCAATTAAATGGTTAATGAGGGCTGTGTGTTTTTTTTTTATTTCAATAAAATATTTTTTCTATGTCTTTGTGTTTTTTTTTAAACTATATTACTACCGCCTTAGTAATGGCCGCCGGCTGATTGACAGCATCCATCGCTAAGGCGGGGCTTAGTGTTAGCCGGTGCAGAGGCTAACACTAACCTCCTTTATTACCCCGATACCCACCGCCAACAGGAGTGCTGGGAAGAGCCGGGTACGATCCAGTACCTGACCATCTGAAGTGATGGTCGGCCACTGGGGTGGCCGCAGGCTGGTATTATCAGGAGGGGAAAGGCCAAAAACTGGCCCTTCCTACCCTGGTGATGCTAGGCTGCTGCTGCTTTATTGTATCTGGCTGGTTATGAAAAATGTTTATAAATGTTTAAAAAAAAAAATAAAAAAATTGGGAAAGAACGATGTGGGGTCCCCCCCCAATTTTCATAACCAGCCAGATGCAACACAGCAGCAGCAGGCAGCATTACCAGGGTGGGAAGGGCCACGGTTTTTGGCCTTCCCCAACCTAATACTACCAGCCTGCGGTCACCCCAGTGCCTGCCCGTCACTACAGATGGTCGGGTACTGGTTCGTACCCGGCTCTTCCCAGCACCCCTGGTGGCGGTGGGTACCGGGGTAATAATGGGGGTTAGTGTAGCCTCTGCACCGGCTAACATTAAGCCCCGCCTTAGTAATGGAGTTTGTCAATCAGCCAGCGGCCATTACTAAGGCGGTGATAATGAAGTTTAAAAAGATACAAGCACATAGAAAAAATATTTTATTGAAATAAAAAAACACAACCCTCATTAACCATTTTATTGAGAATAAAAAAAACGCCGTCATTGAAGTCCTCGTATCCGAAGTCCAACAACCGAACCTGTAAAAAAACCACAAACACACAAAAATAAACAGTAACACATAAAGAAGCAAAATTATTATTCTTACCTGTCCTGGGTCCAGCGCTGGAGCCGCAATGTCAGCGAGATGGGCCCTGTGTCTAATCCTATCATGTGTGATACAGTCTGCTGAGCTGTGTATCTAATCCAATCATGTGTGATACTGTCTGCTGGGCCCTGTATCTAATCAAATCATGTGTGATACTGTCTGCTGAGCTGTGTATCTAATCCAATCATGTGTGATACTGTCTGCTGGGCCCTGTATCTAATCATATCTTGTGTGATACTGTCTGCTGAGCTGTGTATCTAATCCTATCATGTGTGGTACTGTCTCTGAGCCACTGTATCTAATCCTATCATGTGTGATACTGTCTGCTGAGCTGTGTATCTAATCCTATCATGTGTGATACTGTCTGCTCAGCCACTGTATCTAATCCTATCATGTGTGATACAGTCTGCTGGGCCACTGTATCTAATCCTATCATGTGTGATACTGCCTTCTGAGCCACTGTATCTAATCCTATCATGTGTGATACTGTCTGCTGGGCCCTATATCTAATCATATCATGTGTGAAACTGTCTGCTGAGCCACTGTATCTAATCCTATCATGTGTGATACTGCCTTCTGAGCCACTGTATCTAATCCTATCCTGTGTGATACTGTCTGCTGAGCCACTGTATCTAATCCTATCCATAGTTTATAGGGTCGTAGTGCTATAGATATGCTATGCTTTCTCATATACACACTTTTTTTTGGGCGGACACATATGTATTGGGGCTATTTCCCTGACATTTTAAGCCCTGAGGGTATGTTCACACGGCAGCGTCTGTTCAGGAGAAAACAGCACCGCAATTTCAGCCGTAATGGCATGTGCAGGCGTCTTTCGCTGCGTCCATTACGGACATAATTGGAGCTGTTTTTCTATGGAGTCCATGAAAAACGGCTCCATTTACGTCTGAAGAAGTGACAGGCACTTCTTTGACGCGGGCGTCTTTTTTACGCGCTGCCTTTTGACAGCGGTGCGTAAAAAAAAATGACCGTCGGCACAGAACATCGTAAGACCCATTCAAATGAATGGGCAGATGTTTTCCAACGCTTTTGAGCCGCATTTTCGGACGTAATTCAATGCTAAAACGCCCGAATTATGTCCGTAAATAGTGTGTGTGAACCCAGCCTTAGTGACGCCCCGGCTGCTAGTGCTGCATTGTTGGGTCACTTAGGAGACCCAGCGATGCAGCTGAAAGCTGCGGACCGTCGGCCATTAGAAGTTTGCGGGTGGGGGGGGCCCAGTAAGAATTCTTGCATCGGGGCCCATGAGCCTTTAGCTACGCCCCTGTTTGGATACATTCTATAGTGAAATACAGGTTGCTAGCTCTACATACTGTACCATATGCTTGGTTCATACAGGTATTTATAGTGTACACTGCTGGTGGTGAAAGGCCAATTCTTAATGTCCATTCGTATATAGTGTATCCAGGCTCGGAAATCCCATGCTGAAAGATATAAACCGATTTCGGTGAACAAAGTATCACTTTGCTGGTGTACATAGTATCACTTTGCTGGTTTACATAGTATCTGGTGTACTTTACTGGTGTACATAGTATCAATTTTATTGTATATATCAAGTAATATATGACTGATTCTGAGTAGTCAGGTGTCTGCTCTGCCAAGTGATATACACCATCTAGGGTAGTCAGTGGTATATACTGCATGCCAGTCTCCAGTAATTCCATGGTGTTTATCACTCAAAATACTGTGTCCAATTACAGAAAATCCTATAGCTTATACAGTACCCATTTCAGTGTAGGCTGTGAAATATACTTTACAACGTGATATACAAGGTATCCCTTCTAGTGATAAGTACTGTACCTAGTCCCAAATGTTCCATCGTTACTTACCACCCTCAATACTCCTGGGGCTTTAAGCTTCTTCTTCTTTACTAATAGGAAGCTAAATAGCGTGTAGTGTATTTGGTAGCTATCACGTTCTATGTAATGTTAGGAAAGTACTTCTGAGTCACATGAACGGCAGTAATTGGGGGGCACTAACTCCCTGTTAACACTGGAGTGATGGCTTCCGTTTTTTTTTCAACACTCCATGATGGATATAACAGATCATTATGAACCGCAATGAAAGGTTTTGATTAATCGGGGGAGTAGCTAGGGGGGGCAGGCGAGGCATGTGCCCTGGGCGCAACTTAGAGGGGGGCGCCAGCGCCACCCCCTCCTGCACTATAATTGTACCTGTGTCTATAGGACACAGATACAAATAGAAGCAATGAATAGCCGGGTACGTTCCGTTCCCGGCTATTCAGCTCTTTTGTACCAGAGAAGCGCTATCGCGCTTCCGTCGATGAAAGGCGCTGAGTGACACTGAAAGTCATCCTGCCCAGCCAATCAGCGCCTTTCATAGACGCTTCGTTCAACCCCCAGGAGACATGCGCAGAAGAGAGCAGGTCTCCATGGCTTCCGGAAGGCGTGGGAGCAGGATTAAGGTGAGTTTAAATTGTTTAAGGGGGGCTTTATCTACAGGGGGGTTTTATCTACAAGGGGGGGCTTTATCTACGGGGGGGCTTTATCTACAGGGGGGCTTTATCTATGTGGGGGCTTTATCTACGGGGGGGGGGGCATTTTCTACGGGGGGGGGCTTTATCTACAGGGGGGCTTTACAGGGGGGGCTTTATCTACGGGGGCTTTATCTACGGGGGATTTATCTACAGGGGGGCTATATCTACAGGGGTGGGCTATATCTACAGGGTGGGCTTTATCTACAGGGGGGGCTATATACAGGGGTGGGCTATCTATGGAGCACTATATACAGGGGTGGGCTATATCTACAGGAGGGGCTATATACAGGGGTGGGCTATCTATGGAGCACTATATACAGGGGTGGGCTATATTTACAGGGAGCTATATACAGGGGTGGGCTATCTATGGAGCACTATATACAGGGGTGGGCTATATCTACAGGGGGGCTATATACAGGGCTGGGCTATCTGTGGAGCACTATCTACAGGGGTGGACTATATGTGAAGCACTATATACAGGGGTGGACTATATGTGGAGCACTATATACAGGGGTGGGCTATATCTACAGGGGTGGGCTATATCTACAGGGGGCTATATACAGGGGTGGGCTATCTGTGGAACACTACAGGGGGCTCTATGGGGGGCACTATCTACAGGGGGTTTCATGGCAGGCACTATCTACAGGGGGCACAGTGTGTGTGTGGGACACGGTGTATGGCGCTATTATAATTAGAGGTGCAGTGTATGGTGCTATTATATTTATTGGCATAGTGTGTGGTATAATGAGAACTTTATCTTTATTTCTAGGTGTAGAAATGTTTGAAAAGTGAGAAGCTGAAGACATCTGAGCGGCAAACTGCAGAAATGGGCTGTGACCGGGAGAAGTCATCATAGAGGTCTGGACCGGATGGAGAAAAACAACTAGAATCTGAGACGTCACCGGTGAGTCACTTAATGTAAATGTTTATTTTGCCTCTAATCTGTACTGTAGTCACTGTACTATCTGCAGCGAGATGATGGGTGGTATGATTATGATATGATTTATTTTTTGTGAAACAGCATCTCCCAACATATCCTTATCATTGTTCCGGCCATGCTGTGAGCTGTAGTTTTACGCCGTACACACCTATACGGCAGGGGTTGCACTAAATTGAGCTGTATTTGTGCTAGTGCTGTATATATGCACTGAGCTTGGTTCTGGTGCTGTATATATGTATTGAGCTTGGTTCTGGTGTTGTGTATAGAACTATATTGCTTGTAAAATGTACAAATGTTTTTATGCTCGAGTTACATAAAAAGAAATGTGGAAAAGAAATGACACGTCATTGATTGGTAGAGAAAACAAACATGGCGAGGGGGAAGGAGATGTCAGGAAAGAGGTTGGGGGGGGGGCGCCAAACTGAATCTTTGTCCCGGGTGCTGGAGAACCTAGCTACGCCTCTGGATTAATAATGGGTTCCACAAGTATGTCTGTGTTATGTAATAGGTATTTTCATTTAGTATCTGCATAAAAACTTGAAAGTCATTCATGATAAAGAGCTACAGAATTTTGGGACATTCGAACGCTTGATTTCAAACTGCAGGAAGCCCTATACCTCATCTTTGTAGGTTTTCTGTTGCATTTTTTCCCACCCGCAAAAACACAACCAAAATAAAAAGCACAAGCACAAAATTAAGGCTGTCGGGGCATGCTGCGGGATGTAATTCTGCAAAAAGCTGGAGAGTCACTGGTTGGAGATCACTGGTCTAGATAATCGTCTGTGAGCTGAACACTGTAGCAGAAAAAAACGTCCTCCTACTCCATACTGATAGCGCTTACCTTCATTGATATATAATAGCTCTTGCTGTGGAGCTCATTTTTGGCTTGATATGCAATACACGGGTTGGTATGGCTTCTGGGACCTACTCTGATTTTTGGTGATACCCTGGTCTCTATACCACTTTATTTACACTGAGATTTCAGTGTTAGCTACAAGTCTCTCGTGTATACTATTTTTTACAGGGTCTGTATTACATTGTTCTGTTTCAGCATGCTTTTTGGAGACACATTTTGTGGTGTCGGTTATCCTTGTACTGCACATTTATAGCATGACTGTCATAGTGACCCTGTCCGGTATTATTGAATGTTGAATATAGGCCATTCTGAGTAGCCTCATGTTCTCCACATTGTATATTTTAATTGTCTGTGGTTTTTAGGTCCTGATGGCCAACATGTTCTTATGTATATTGTAATAAAGAATTTATATTTTTTGCAAGTTACTTACTGTACTTGGTGTCATTATTTTTCCCTTTTGGGAGATTTGATTTGTCTTCACATACAGTTATAGGTATTTATTACAAAATTAAGGCTGTCAGGGCATGCTGTGGGATGTAATTCTGCAAAAAGCTGGAGAGTCACTGGTTGGAGATCACTGGTCTAGATAATCGTCTGTGAGCTGAACACTATAGCAGAAAAAAACTTCCTCCTACTCCATACTGATAGCGCTTACCTTCATTGATATATAATAGCAAAGTGCAGCTGTTTGAATACAACTAAGGCTGTGTTCACATTAGCGTCGGGCTTATGTTCATCGGTTCTGTTCGACCTTTCCGTCGGAGGAACCGATGAACGGAAAGTCAAACAGAAACCATAGCTACTGTTTGCATTACTATTGATTTCAATGCTTCCATTGCAAGTTGGTTTCCATTTGTTTACGTTCCATAAGGTTTCAATTTTTTTCGCAGAAGCAATAGCGTAGTCGACTACGGAATGGAAACAAATAGAAACCAACTGCAACGGAATCATTTCCATTGAAATCAATGGTAATGCAAACAGAATTTATGGTTTCCGTTTAGCTTTCCATTCATCGGTTCCTCCTACGGTAAGGTCGAAGGGAACCAATGTACGGAAGCCCAACATTGATATGAACAGGTCCTAAGTCAGGACACATTCTCAGTCTCTAAATGTAAACAATTAAAATTGCCATACACTCAGGGGCGTAACTAGGAAAGGCTGGGCCCCATAGCAAACTTTTCACTGGGGCCCCCCCTCCCCTGGGTATCACACAACCCCCCCTTGTAGATAGTGCCTCCCTGTAGATTCCGCCACACAGCGCCCCCTGTAGATAGCACCATACAGCCCCCCTATAGATAACGCCATACAGCCACCCCTGTAGATAACGCCATACAGCCCCAAACCCCCCTGTAGATAACGGCATACAGCCCCCTGTAGATAACGCCATACAGCCCCCCCTGTAGATAATGCCATACAGCCCCAAACCCCCTGTAGATAACGCCATACAGCCCCTCTGTAGGTAACGCAATACAGCCCAAACCCCCCTGTAGATAACGCCATACAGCCCCCCTGTACATAATGCCATACAGCCCCAAACCCCCCCCTGTAGATAACGCCATACAGCCCCCTGTAGATAACACGATACAGCCCCCCTGTAGATAACGCCATACATCCCCCCTGTACATCCCCGCCGGCACAAGCCCCCACATGGCCGGAGGCTCCGCTAGCAGCCGCTATGGCTGCTACAGCGCGACGCCACTGAAGGGTTTCTTCCTACAAAAGACATGCATCCCGGATAGGGGATACATGTGTGATCGCTGGTAGCGATAAGGAGAACAGGGGACCAAAATTCCCCCGAATTTCTCCATGACAAACCTTGGACTTCCGGAGTCTGCGCAGTTCAATAAAAATGAAAGGAGCGCTGGTCACACATGCGCACAGGCACGACCGGTGCACAATTCATTTCTATGGAGCTGCTGACAGACGCCGGAAGTCCAAGGTTTGTCATGGAGAACTTCGGGGGACTTTCGGTCCCCTGTTCTCCTTGTCGCTGCCAGCGATCACACATGTATCCCCTATCCGGGATGCATGTCTTTTGTAGGAACAAACTCTTCAGTGGCGTCGCGCTGTAGCAGCCATAGCGGCTGCTAGCGGAGCCTCCGGCCAGTGGTACAGTGGTAGTTACGCCACTGCATACACTGACAAATAGCAGTGATCTTGAAAATGAGGAATTGAAACACAAAACATATTAGAAAGTTGCAACCTTATACAATGATTAAGATTAATTTGCAGAAAACATTACAACCTCTTCAGTGTTAATATCCCGGATGGTGTTGGGGGATCAAGGGGTCTCAGCCACATCCCAATGAGCTTCCTTTACTGTCCCCATGTCATTTAGCAGCGGCACAGTCCCCTCTATGATCAAGCAGAGTGTTCCATATACACGAGCATTCAGCCCGTTGCTGGTGGAGGTCCCGTCTTGGAGGTGCTCATATGGACTTAGGGAACTGGGCAATTTCCTAGTTTTCCGGATTCCCCTTCATGCCAGCATTGGGTGTGGTGTCTCCCTATTACACCTCTGCAGAATATATTGACCCAACCCAAAATACTTGGGAATAACGATATATCTGTGTCAATAAGGCATCTATTCTCATTTTTTACATATATGAAACTGTAGATTATATTAGTTTTTTTTATTCTTCTTGGAGTTCATCTCACTTTAATGACCCATTTTTCCAAACATTGCACAGTCATCCCCACCTCATTAATCTGCCTATTGTAATTGTGTCTGTATGTATGACATTATCACTGAACAGCAATTATGTGCTCAGCATTAACAGGATAATGTCAGCATATAACACGTCTCATTCTTTGGTGGATCTGCAGATTAGGACACTGGAAATAGGTATCTGTGGTACGACGCTAGTCATTTTCTTATTTCATTGGGAACAAGAACTTCAGGTGTGATTATAGCATATAATCACTTATACGGTGGGGAAACCACCATTGGCATCTCATTAAAGCGGTTTTCCAGGGAAATTTTTTTTTCTCAGGCCATGCAGCGCACGAGCACTGGGGAGTTTTATTAATAAGAGGCAAATGGGATGGGCATTGAGGCGTAATAACAGAATTAAAAGGGGCGGGCATTGAGGAGACTGGACAAATAGGATGCCTCAAACCCAGGTGTACGTCAGAAGTCCCGGGTTTGAGGTATCCTATTGGTCCACGGCCTCCTCAATGTCCGCTCCGTTCATTCTTTGCTTGTACTTGAATAGCAGCACGATTTTCTTTGCGTGCATGCTATTCCTCAGTGAAAATTGAGGAATAGCATGCATGCAAAGAAAATCGTCCTGTTGAAGTACAAGCAAAGAATGAACAGAGCGGACATTGAGGAGGCCGTGGACCAATAGGATGCCTCAAACCTGGGTGTACGTTAGAAAACCCGGGTTTTGAGGCATCCTATTGGTCCACGGCCTCCTCAATGTCCGCTCCGTTCATTCTTTGCTTATACCTCAATAGCAGCACCATTTTGTATATACATACATATATATATATATATATATATATATATATATATATATATACACTACCGTTCAAAAGTTTGGGGTCACCCAGACAATTTTGTGTTTTCCATGAAAACTCACACTTATATTTATCAAATGAGTTGCAAAAGGACTAGAAAATATAGTCAAGACATTGACAAGGTTAGAGATAATGATTTTTATTTCAAATAATAATTTTCTCCTTCAAACTTTGCTTTCGTCAAAGAATGCTCCATTTGCAGCAATTACAGCATTGCAGACCTTTGGCATTCTAGCTGTTAATTTGCTAAGGTAATCAGGAGAAATTTCACCCCATGCTTCCAGAAGGCCCTCCCACAAGTTGGATTGGCTTGATGGGCACTTCTTGCGTACCATACGGTCAAGCTGCTCCCACAACAGCTCTATGGGGTTGAGATCTGGTGACTGCGCTGGCCACTCCATTACAGATAGAATACCAGCTGCCTGCTTCTTCCCTAAAAAGTTCTTGCATAATTTGGAGGTGTGCTTTAGGTCATTGTCCTGTTATAGGATGAAATTGGTTCCAATCAAGCGCTGTCCACAGGGTATGGCATGGCGTTGCAAAATGGAGTGATAGCCTTCCTTATTCAAAATCCCTTTTACCTTGCTTTTTCTTTGCCACTCTGCCCTGAAGGCCAGTATCCTGGAGTCGCATCTTCACTGTAGACGTTGACACTGGCGTTTTGCGGGTACTATTTAATGAAGCTGCCAGTTGAGGACCTGTGAGGCGTCTATTTCTCAAACTAGAGACTCTAATGTACTTGTCTTGTTGCTCAGTTGTGCAGCGGGGCCTCCCACTTCTCTTTCTACTCTGGTTAGAGCCTATGTGTGCTGTCCTCTGAAGGGAGCAGTACACACTTTTGTAGGAAATCTTCAGTTTCTTGGCAACTTCTCGCATGGAATAGTCTTCATTTCTAAGAACAAGAATAGACTGTCGAGTTTCACATGAAAGCTCTCTTTTTCTACCCATTTTGAGAGTTTAATCGAACCCACAAATGTAATGCTCCAGATTCTCAACTAGCTCAAAGGAAGGTCAGTTTTATAGCTCCTCTAAACAGCAAAATTGTTTACAGCGGTGCTAACATGATTGCACAAGGGTTTTCAAGTGTTTTCTAATCATCCATTAGCCTTCTAACACAGTTAGCAAGCACAATGTACCATTAGAACACTGGAGTGATGGTTGCTGGAAATGGGCCTCTATACACCTATGTAGATATTGCATTAAACACCAGACGTTTGCAGCTAGAATAGTCATTTAGCACATTAACAATGTATTTCTGATTAATTTAATGTTATCTTCATTGAAAAAAACTGTGCTTTTCTTTCAAAAATAAGGACATTTCTAAGTGACCCTAATCTTTTGAACGGTAGTGTGTATATATATATATATATGTATATATATATATATATATATATATATATATATATGGGGTACATATATTTAGGGATGATGGGGATCACATTAGTTATCTGAGGTGCGGTCACGTGATTCTGTGACTGTACTTCAGATAAAGCTGGTGGGCTGGATAAACTAAAGGGGAAGGGAGAACTTGTGGGGGCCAAGACATAGAGGGGGTGGGATAATTAGTAAAGAACAGCCCTGTGTCATTACGTAGGTCAGTGAGGTATCGACACAGGACTGTGTGCATACTAACTCTCGTACACGAACCTGTGTCAAGAAAAAAAAAGAGACAGACGAAAAGCAGAACTTCTGGCAGGGCAGAGGTAGGGACAATAGGAAGGAAAGTGTTCAGATTTAACACAGACTATATATTAAGAACTTTATTAAATAGTTACATAGAATATTAGGACAAAAATTTTGTGTCCCTGGAAAACCCCTTTTAAATAAGGGGAATATAAAGTTTTCTACTGATTTCTCCCATTACCCCTGTCGGTACTGTCCCAATAAAACAAAAAATAAATACCAGGTTGCACTGGGACCCAGCCACCATCTTTCTCTTCTTTGACAGCCGGGACAAATGTGCCAATGTATTATGCAAACATCAAAACCCAAATACCTTTGTCCCGCCTTGCTCCTGAATGGTCCATCTTTTGGAGCTGACAAAATACATTTACATTAAAGGTATACAATGTATCCGTCCTGGAAACCGCAGGGAATATCTCCTGAAAAACCACAGCAAATTGTGGTGCAGTTTTTCGGGTGGAATGTCTGCTGCAGAAATAATTCAGGAAAAAATAAAAATGTTTATACTTACCACCCGGGCGTTGTCATACCAAGGCTTTTTTCTGTTCTTCTTTCAGGCCGGACTGCACGACAATTGAGGGATGTGTTGCCATGACTACGGCGCCAAGTATGAACATTTTGTTTTTTTCTAGCACTGCATTCCGCAGCGGAACTTCGGCCTGAAAAACTGCACCACAATCTCGTGCGTTTTTTCCTAACCGCTACCAGCCCTATTAGGGAGTTGCTGATAATTCCCTGATCTACAAGCGTACATGCACAAATGAAAAACTCAGAGGTTGTTCGGTTTAAAAACAATTTGAGATTCCCCATTAGGGAATTCTGAGTTAATAGAGGAAGGTTCCCCGTCCAGGTCACTAATCTATTAGAAGAGCAGAGGGCAGCTACAAAGACCATCTCTCTTCGGTGGAGGATCCGACACATCCATGAATTACACAAAAATAGCCTGAATCAGAGCTGTGTAATGCTTCCTTTCCCCTGGGGTGGCACTGTAGGGAAATGAAACACTCACTGCTAGATTCTACCACAGACAACATCTGATTGCTGGGGATGGCAGCGGCAGAACACCTTGTGATCAACTTATTGTAGTGGGATACTTCTAACAAAAAAGGATTATCCAAAGCAGACAACACCTTTAATATCGTTGGTTAAATGTTTGTGATATATACAACATACTAGCTTGAGATGGAGAATGGATATGTGAGAACTCACGGAGTACTGAATGGATACATACATGAAACCTGACTTTTTAGAAAACTGTCAGCACTGGAGGATTGTAAGCAAGTCCTAGGTGAGGCACATAGTAAACACCATCAACATACAATACATTATAATGTAGACAAGAAGGAAGCCGGGAAGGAATGAATATGGTCATAAGCTAGCCATACAAACGAGTTTTCATTCTCCAGACACCACCATAAATATGAACGCTTGGCAAAATATGCATTTTCATGTGGAGAGGAAAAAAGGCAATGCCCCAACATGCTCAATCCCTCTTTCCTCCGACATGTCATTGTAGAACAGTTGGGACACCCTGCATTTATGGTTTTCTTTTTGACATATTAACGCTGGGAAAAGCTCCTGACGTATATGTTAAAGGAGGCTGTGACAGATGCATAACAGTGGCATCGTCACTCATGAACTATTATGAGATCAGTTAAACGGATACGTCATGAACTCTCACAACCTTTTAACTGACATATCTGTTAAATGGATCCCATAGCAGTCTATGCGTGATGGATGCCACTGTTAGGCATCCATCACCCATAGGCTATTATGACATCAGTTTGAAGTATACGTCATGAAAATGTATTGACAAGCTCATAATGTATAAGTTAAATGTATGCCTGTGATGGATTACCTGCAGTGGCATCTGTCACCCATAGGTTCCCAAAAAACAAAAATGTGTACCGCGAGATGCAGCATCTAGAAAAGCGTAGTCGACTAGACTGTTTTATCCAGCAAAGAAATGTATAATGCCCAACAGAGTCCGGAGTTTGGCCTCCGTCAGTATAATGGAAGCCTAAGGGGTACGTTAACAAATGACCTGGGAACTTTCCGGACACATACATCAAACGTGCAGGGGAAACGCAGTGTGAAAGGGGCCTTTGTCACTTATCTAATGTGCATGATGACATAACAAAAGTACACACATCAACCCTATAATTTTAGCAAAAGTTTGAATACTTTCTATTTGAATGGACACTAACTTTTCTAACAACTTATGCTATTATAATAGTATACCGGATATATATCAACTTTGTATTTGGCTTACTGTTAAAATTGAGTTGTTTTTTCTATGCAAATTCTGTGTGAATTTACTGCTACTAGGTGTCTCCTTTCCTGTAATCTGCTGTCCACCCTCTGTTGTCAAGCAAAATCTGCCTCTAGTTACAGAACAAAGGCGATGGAGTGCAGAAAGCAGGAGCAGAGAGAGAAACAGACACTGCCCATAGATGTCTAAGGAGAAGGGAGGGGAGCAGGAGGAGGGAGAGAGAGACACACCCATACACTCTGCCCATAGAAGTCTAAGAAGAGGGAAGGGTAGAGCAGGAGAAAGCAAAGAGAGAGAGAGAGAGAGAGAGACAGACACATTGCCCATAGAAGTCTAAGAAGAGGGAAGGGGGAGCAGGATGAGGAAACAGTGGGAGAGAAAAACACAGACATGCTACTCATAGAATACTATATAGAGGGGAGGGGTGAGCAGGAGAAGAAAGCAGGAAGAGGCACAGACACGCTGCTCATAGAAGTCTATGGAGAGTTAAAGGGAAGCAGTAGGAGAGAACAGGAGCAAAATGAAAGAGACACAGACACACTGCCAATAGAAGTCTATGAAGAGGGGAGGGTAGCAGGAGCAGAGTAAGAGAGACACAGGCGCTATTGCTATAGAAGTAATAATAACAAATAATCTTTATTTATATAGCGCCAACATATTCCGCAGCACTTTACAATTTAGAGGGAACATGAACAGACAATATCAGACATTACGTAGTGACAAAGCTAATTTATAATTCAAATAAGAGGACCCTGCTCGCAAGAGTTTACAATCTATGAGGAAATAAGGGAGACACAAAATGTAAAAAGTGTTTGTTTAGTACAATGGTCCAGCCATCTTTTATACACATGGGGTAGTACACATACAGCTGCATGAGCCGGTCACCAGCCAGTATCTTTGCATGACATATATGAAGTGCACTATGGTGCAAGGAGTGTGGGGGATAAAGCTGAATGAAGTGATCAGGTTTTGATGACTAATATAAAAGGGGGGCCAGGAAAAGGAGTCATATTATGGACTGTTATAGGCCTGTATAAAAAGATGTGTTTTCAGGGCATGTTTAAAATTGTGGATATTGGGAATTAATCTGATTGTCTGGGGTAGCACATTCCAGAGGACTGGTGCAGCACGAGAAAAATCTTGGAGACGGGAGTGGGAGGTTCGGATTATGGAGGATATTAATCTAAGGTCGTTGGCAGAACGTAGAACACAAGTAGGGTGGTAGACAGAGATGACGGGGGAGATGTAAGGAGGTGCAGCACTGTGGAGAGCTTTGTGGGTGAGTAATAAGTTTGAATTTATTCTGAAGGGAATGGGCAACCAGTGCAGAGATTGGTACAGGGTAGAGGCGTTGGTGTAGCGGTTGGTCAGAAAGATGAGCCTGGCTGCTGCATTAAGGATAGATTAGAGAGGGGAGAGTTTAGTCAGGGGAAGACCGATTAGTAATGCGTTACAGTAGTCAAGACAAGAGTGAATCAGAGCAACAATAACAGTTTTGGCTGTTTCCACAGTAAGAAAAGGGCGGAATTCTGGAATAGTTTTTGGGGTGAAAGTCACAGGAGCATGTAAGTGATTAAATGTGCAAAGTAAATGAAAGATATGGGTAAAAAATAACCCCGAGATATCGGGCGTGCTGCCTAGGAGTTATAGTAGTCCCACACACTGAGATGGAGACATCAGGTTTAGGTAGGTTAGTAGATGGTGGGAACACAAGGAGCTCAGTTTTAGAAAGATTCCGTTTCAGATAGAGAGAGGACATGATGTTAGGGACAGTGGACAGACAATCACTGGTGTTTTGTATTAGAGCAGGGGTGATGTCTTGGGAAGAGGCATATAATTGGGTGTCATCAGAGTAGAGATGGTACTGGAAGACAAATCTGATTCTGGTTTGTCCAATAGGGGCTGTGTATAGAGCAAAGAGGTGCAGACCTAGGACTAATCCCTGAGGAACCCCGATATCAAGGGGAAGAGGCGAAGAAGTAGAACCAGCAAATGACACACTGAACGAGCGGTCAGAGAGTTAGGAGGAAAACCAAGATGGAACCATGTCCTTAAGGCCAATAGAGCAGGGCATGTTAAGTAGAAGTTGGTGGTCTACAGTGTCAGAGAGATCCAGAAGATTCAGTAGAGAGTATTTTCCGTTAGATTTAGCCACCAAGAGATCATTTGAGACTTTAGTAAGTTTCTGTGTAGTGTAGAGTGCAGAAACCAGATGGTAAGGGGTTAAGAATGGAGTTAGCAGAGAGATAGCTGATAAGGAGAGGGTGGACCAGGTTTTCCAGGAGTTTGGGGATGAAGGGGAGATTAGAGACTGGTTGGTAGTTAGCAGCGCTGGATGGGTCAACAGCGGGGAGTGAGAGCCAGAATAGAGAGAGACAAATACTGCCCATGGAGGTCTATGGAGAGGGGAGGAAGGAGCAGAGGAGACACAGGCTGCTGGTAAGAGTTACATGTCACCCAAGTGCTGGATTCTCACCTACACTGCTCAATACTGCTGTATGAGGTCCTCCATTCTAAATCACTATATATATATATATATATATATATATATATATATATATATATATATATATATATATATATATATATAGATAACAGCAATGGAAAACCCAGCAGCACCGGTGTACACTGGGTGCAAGCCTCAGGAACCAGACCTAGGTTCCACCTATGCAGACTTCAAAAAATAGGCAGCACTCCGTAGTATGGTGAAAAAAGTGAGGGTACTTTATTGCCCCATATGCGTGCACGCATATGGGGCAATAAAGTACCCTCACTTTTTTCACCATACTACGGAGTGCTGCCTATTTTTTGAAGTCTATATATATATATATATATATATATATATATATATATATATATATATATATATATATATATATATATACATATATATGTGATAGAAGAGGAGAATCTTGCTCTCATATCTTTATGTGTGCAGTGTATTGGAGACATGATAGCAGTTAGGCTCCGCCCACTGGCTAGGAGAAAACTGAGAATTAGAGATATAGCCTGCAGAGGGGAGAACTGCTAAACAATGCAGAATAGAAGTCCTGTAATAGACAGGTATTATGTAATTCTTCATGTACACAAATACGACAGCTTATTCTGAAAAGCCACCTGAAAAGTTAGGTTTGATTTAAGACCCCTAAATCTATTAGGAAATATTTTCATGTTTACCAATAACCCATACTGCACTTTCATAAAGATGCCTTAAAAAGTTATTATGAATTGCTAAGAAATGTATTGCCTGCCAATATATACTGCCTGCTATGCAAAGAACTGTCTGCCCAAGTCCATTAAAGGCCGGATATCAGAGGATAAATCTTGGCCTTTATGCCCCCTTTTTTAAGGCATTGATACAAATTTTCAAGATAGACAATGTCAAATCCAGTCATGACCTGTTGGTTAATTGACTCATAAAGATGAATGAAATTATCTAACTTTCATGGTCAAATTAATACATCATCATATATGTGTCAGATCATTAATTGCCCTGCTCCAGTTTTGCTCTGAAGAGAAACCTCAGAGATATAGTTGATAACACTTAGTTTCTTTGGTGAGAGCTTTTCTTGCACTGAGCATTCTAAACAGGGACATCAATTATACAAATTATTAGTGGAAAAAACGCAGATTCCTTGAACTGGATATCATTTTAACTCTTGTATATGTGCTGAATATAGAAATATATTTTCTTGGCTCCCCTGCGGAGAACCTTATCTTCCTGTGTGTATTGTGCTATCTGCCTTCTGTGCTTGTTTATTTCTGCTTGTGGTTTTAGAGTGTTTCCTGTCTGTGTTTAGATCATGATATTGAATCTGCTTTCCCCTCTCCCTATATACAGCACTATAATCTCATAGATTTCAGTACTTCAGATAGAAAGCTTCATTGTGGAAAAAAGGGTCACCTCCAAAGCTTATTAATATGTTAAAACGTCGCTCCACCTACACTTGTCACTATACAGTAAAGCTTGTACTAACTGAGCAGCCGCAGAAATTCTAAATCCCTCTATCTGCCTGTCTCCCACTGACTACAGATTGCTGGATGAGATTTACAGATGTAGCGTACATGGCCGCGGGCCGTCGGGTTTACTCACCTCCCGACGCCCGCAGCCATGGATCCGTGAGCGCTGGTCCCCATCTCCTTCCTAGGAGACGCCAGCGCTCACTTTCGCTCCGTTCTGCTGTGTCTCGTAGGGTGCGCACATAGGAAATCGTCATCATCATCAACTGCCACGATTTCCTGGTCTATAAGAAGGCCCCAGGCCTTCTGATCCTTGCCTGAGCGTTGTTAGTTTTCCCAGTCTGTCTTGCAAATGGTCCCTTAGTGTTTCCCGTTCCAGTTGTTACCCGTGCCTTGTTCCCTGTTCCTGATTCCCATGCTGTGCCTTTAGTATCTAGTCGTACCACGTCCTGTGTCATCTGCCACGTCCGAAGGAATCCGCCACGTGCTGTGTCATCTGCCACGTCCGGAGGAATCCGCCACGTCCTGTGTCATCTGCCCCGTCCGAAGGAATTCGCCACGTCCTGTGTCATATGCCACGTCCAGAGGAATCCACCACGTCCTGTGTCATCTGCCAAGTCCGGAAGAATCCGTCACGTCTGACGCAACCTGCGGCAACCATCTACATCAGTGCTAGAGCTGTGGCCACCGTCTGGACTATCCACGTACCCTTTCCTGTTGTTTGGCCAGCTGCCTCCCCGCTACGGCGGTACGGCCTAGTGGGTCCACTAACCCGCTTCATGACAGTACGCTCAGGCCATGGACTCCGCTAGTCAACCTGAGACATTGACGACACAAGCCATGCTGGCCGAGATGGAGGATCTCCAGTCACGACAAGACCAGCTCCTCCTGTCGGTGAACGCCATAGCCCATCGGCTGCTTGCTCCCACCATAGTCGTCACCGCACCCATTCCTGCGGTTCCTCCTGCTACACGTCCTGTCTGTACCGGTACCAACCCCCTGTGTTTCTTGCCACTACCTCCACGCTACGACGGAGATCCGAGGTCCTGCAGGGGATTTTTGAATCAGTGCCTGATCCATTTCAGACTACATGCCAGGTCCTTCTCTTCGGATGCCATCAGGATCGCCTTCATCATCTCTCTCCTTACTGGCAAAGCCCTGGCATGGGCTAATCCTCTGTGGGAACATCAGGGACCAGAGACCCAGGACTTGCAGTGCTTCTTACAGACCTTCCTCTCAATCTTTGAGGAACCTGGGAGAGTTTTTTCAGCTGCTGCATCCTTGCTGACCCTACATCAGGGAGACCTCTCCGTGGGCGAGTATGCCATTCAGTTCCGTATCCTGGCTGCTGAATTGACCTGGAACAACGAGGCTTTGGTAGCCACATTCTGGCAGGGACTGTCTTCAGGGATTAAGGACGATCTGGCTGCTCGCGATATGCCATCTACCCTAAACGATCTTATCCTACTCGCCTCCCGGGTTGACATGAGGATCCGGGAGCGTGCCCAAGAGGTTCTCCGGGAGAGAGAACTTCCTAAGCTGGATTCTACTTTTCAGCAATCTTCCTCAGTCGCCCCAAAAGAGGATCCGATGCAGAGTAACTTTGTCAAATTGTCTACTCAGGAGAGACAACGCAGACGTACTTCTGGACTTTATCTGTATTGCGGCCTCAGAGGCCATGTTGTGCGTTTGTGTCCCCAGAGGCCAGAGAGACCCCATTGCCTAGGATTGGTTGGAGAGACAACCCTAGATGGAACGGTACCTAATAAAGCCTTCTGTTCCAAGTTGACTATTCCTGTGACCCTAGTATCCGGCGAGAGGATGCATCAAGTTTCGGCCTAGCTTGACTCTGATTCTGCTGAAAACTTCATCCAGAAAGAGCTTGTGGATCATCTTCAGTTGCCCACAGTCCCCCTAGAGACGTCTTTGGCTGTTGCCTCAGTTTATGGACTGCCTCTGCTGGATCCCATCGTTTCTAAAACCAAACCGTTGAAGCTCCAGGTTGGAGTACTTCATTTTGAACTAATTTCTTTCCTTGTTTTGCCCAAGGCCATCAATCCTGTTCTGCTGGGCCTGCCTTGGCTTCGACTACATGCCCCAGTCCTGGACTGGAATTCTGGAGAGGTTCTTCAATGGGGCTCCGAGTGCCATGGTCGTTGTCTGTTGCAGATCCATCCTGTCAAGCCTCCTCTGCCTCAGTCATTGGCGGGACTGCCTCCCCAGTTTGCTCAGTATGCAGATGTTTTCAGCAAAAGGGAGGCTGAGACGCTGCCTCCACATCGGACTTATGACTGCCCCATTGAACTGGTTCCTAATGCCTCTCTTCCCCGTAGCCGAGTATATCCTCTCTCCTTGCCTGAGTCTCTATCCATGTCGGCCTATATCAAGGAGAATCTGGAAAGGGGTTTCATACGAACGTCTTCCTCCCCGGCCGGGGCTGGATTCTTCTTCGTTAAAAATAAGGACGGATCCCTTCGACCCTGCATTGACTACCGGGTCTCAACCAGATCACGGTCCAGAACAAATACTCGTTGCCACTTATATCTGAGCTGTTTGATCGCATACGAGGAGCCAAATTTTTTTCTAAGCTAGACCTGCGGGGGGCTTATAATCTAGTCCGGATTCGCCGGGGTGAGAAATGGAAGACGGCTTTTAACACCTGGGACGGGCACTACGAATAACTAGTGATGCTCTTCGGACTGTGTAACGCTCCCGCAGTGTTTCAGGAGTTCGTTAATGATATCTTCCGAGATCTCCTCTATGTCTGTGTTGTTGTTTATCTCGATTATATTTTTATTTTCTCCCCAGATCCGACGATTCATCGGAGGCATGTCCGTCAGGTTCTACTATGATTAAGGGAGAATCGTTTATACGCCAAGCTGGAGAAGTGCGTCTTTGAGAAGAGTTCTCTGCCCTTCCTGGGCTACATCATCTCGGATCAAGGCCTCAAGATGGATCCTGAGAAAGTGAAAGCTGTCCTGCAGTGGCCACGTCCTCAAGGCTTAAGGGCCATACAGCGGTTCCTGGGATTCGCCAATTTCTATAGGCAGTTTATTCCTAACTTCTCTTCTCTGACGGCTCCCATCTCTACCCTTACCAAGAAGGGTGTGAACGCCAAGGTGTGGACTCCAGAGGCAGAGTCCGCATTTATTAGCCTCAAGAATGCCTTCACTTCAGCTTCGATCCTCCATCATCCTGACGTATCTCGGCAGTTTTCATTGGAGGTGGACGCTTCTTCTGTTGGTGCAGGTGCACTACTATTCCAGAGGAGCTCCAAAGGAATGGCAGTAGTATGTGGCTACTACTCAAGACTTTTTTCTTCTGCTGAGCGCAATTACTCTATTGGAGATCGGGAGCTGCTGGCCATCAAATCGGCTCTGGAGGAGTGGAGACATCTTCTAGAGGGCGCTGCTCACCCCATCCTGATCTTCACCGACCACAAAAACCTTACCTACCTTCAGTCTGCACAACGACTGAATCCCCGTCAAGCCAGGTGGTCGCTGTTCTTCACCCATTTTCAGTTTGTGCACTACCGTCCCGCGGACAAGAATGTGAGGGCCGATGCCCTGTCCAGATCGTTTGAGACGGAAGACACGGTGGACTCCCTTCAGACTATCATAGACCCGTCCTGCATTGTCACTGCCAATCCTCTGCAGGTTAGAGAAATCCCTCCTGGGAGGACTTTTGTTCGGTTAGCAGACAGGAGAAGAGTTCTCTGCTTGGGACACAGTTCTAGACTGGCTGGGCACGCTGGTGTCCGTAAAACCCGAGACCTTATTGCTCGTCACTTCTGGTGGCCCACGTTACCTAAAGATGTTCTGGACTTTGTCTCTTCTTGCACAGTGTGTGCCTCTAACAAAGTTACTCACTCCAAGCCTGCCGGCCTGCTTCAACCTCTGCCTGTACCCAATGCCCCCTGGCAGCACATTGCGATGGACTTTGTCACAGACCTTCCCACTTCAGCAGGATGCAACACCGTCTGGGTGGTGGTGGACCGGTTCTCTAAGATGGCACATATTATCCCGCTGATCGGCCTACCTTCTGCTCCTCAACTGGCGAGTCTCTTCATTCTACACATATTTCATTTGCATGGCTTGCCTCTACACATTGTGTCCGACCGGGGGTTCAGTTTACTTCAAAGTTCTGGAGAGCCATCTGTAAACTCCTGGTTGTGCGTTTGGACTTTTCCTCAGCTTATAGCCCCCAGTCCAATGGGCAAGTGGAGAGGATCAACCAGATCATGGAGAATTATCTCCGCCACTCCATCTCTTCACAGCACGATAACTGGGTACAGCTTCTTCCATGGGCCGAGTTCTCATACAACAACCACACAAGTGAGTCCACCACTTCCACTCCATTTCACATTGTATACAGTCAACATCCTAGAGTCCCTCTTCCTGTGTCGACTTCATCTCAGGTACCTGCGGCTGACTCTGCATATGGGGACTTCCTGCAAATCTGGCAACAGACCCTCTATCTTGCTGGCAGTAGATCGCATGAAGCGAAAGGCAGATACTAGGAGAAGAGAGCCGCCTAAGTTCCTCTCTCGCTCTTGGCCCAAGAAGAGGGGGCGTAAGAGGGGGGATACTGTAGCGTCCATGGCCGCGGGCCGTCGGGTTTACTCACCTCCCGACGCCCCCGACGCCCGCAGCCATGGATCCGTGAGCGCTGGTCCCCATCTCCTTCCTAGGAGACACCAGCGCTCACTTACGCTCCGTTCTGCTGTGTCCAGTAGGGTGCGCAAGCACGTTCGTGCCCGGCCTTAAAGGGCCAGCGCGCGCGCATAGGAAATCGTCATCATCATCAACTGCCAAGATTTCCTGGTCTATAAGAAGGCCCCAAGCCTTCTGATCCTTGCCTGAGCGTTGTTAGTTTTCCCAGTCTGTCTTGCAAATGGTCCCTTAGTGTTTCCCGTTCCAGTTGTTATCCGTGCCTTGTTCCCTGTTCCTGATTCCCCTGCTGTGCCTTTAGTATCTAGTCGTATCACGTCCTGTGTCATCTGCCACGTCCGGAGGAATCCGCCACGTCCTGTGTCATCTGCCACGTCCGGAGGAATCCGCCACGTCCTGTGTCATCTGCCACGTCCGGAGGAATCCGCCACGACCTGTGTCATCTGCCACGTCCGGAGGAATCCGCCACGTCCTGTGTCATCTGCCACGTCTGGAGGAATCCGCGCACGTCCTGTGTCATCTGCCACTTCTGGAGTAATCCGCCACGTCTGGCGCAACCTGCGGCACCTGTGTCATCTGCCACATTTGGCGTTATCTGCTGCAACCATCTACATCAGTGCCAGAGCTGCGGCCACCGTCTGGACTATCCAGGTACCCTTGTGCGAGACATTGTATTTCTGGGGTTTCCTGTTGTTTGGCCAGCTGCCTCCCCGCTACGGCGGTACGGCCTAGTGGGTCCACTAACCCACTTCGTGATAACAGAAGCCTGTAGTCACGAATGAAGCCCCATCCACAGGCTGTCATATAACAAATAATTATTGAAAAGGAAGAGGCTGAGAGAGTCCTGGTGGCTGGACTGGACCTTGGTTTGTGCTGTGCAATACAATTTGTAAGTATTTGGACGGTTTCTGCTTGAATATCTTTGCAGGATGTCAGAATAGGCTCCCAGAGCTTCTGTTTTGATGTGAACTGCCTCCCACCCTCATAGATATTTTGCTTGAGGATGGTCCAAAGGTTCTCAATAGGGTTGAGGTCAGGGGAACATGGGGGCCACACCATGAGTTTCTCTCCTTTTATGCCCATAGCAGCCAATAACACAGAGGTATTCTTTGCAGCATGAGATGGTGCATTGTCATGCATGAAGATCATTTTGCTACGGTAAGCACGGTTCTTCTTTTTGTACCACGGAAGAAAGTGGTTAGTCATAAACTCTACGTACCTTGCAGAGGTCATTTTCACACCGTCAGGGACCCTAAAGGGGCCTACCAGCTCTCTCCCTATAATTCCAGCCCAAAACATGACTCCGCCACCTCCTTGCTGACGTCGCAGCCTTGTTGGGACATGGTGGCCATTCACCAACCATCCACTACTCCATCCATCTGGACCATCCAGGGTTGCACGGCACTCATCAGTAAACAACACGGTTTGAAAATTAGTCTTCATGTATTTCTAAGCCCACTGCAACCGTTTCTGCTTGTGAGCATTGTTTAGGGGTGGCCGAATAATAGCTTTATGCACACTTGCAAACCTCTGGAGGATCCTACACCTTGAGGTTCGCGAGACTCCAGAGGCACCAGCGGCTTCAAATACCTGTTTGCTGCTTTGCAATGGCATTTTAGCAGCTGCTCTCCTAATCCTATTAATTTGTCTGGCAGAAACCTTCCTCATTATGCCTTTATCTGAACTAACCCGTCTGTGCTCTGAATCAGCCACAAATCTTTTCACAGTACGATGATCACGCTTAAGTTTTCTTGAAATATCCAATGTTTTCATACCTTGTCCAAGGTATTGCACTATATCACTCTTTTTCGGCAGCAGAGAGATCCTTTTTCTTTCCCATATTGCTTGAAACCTGTGGCCTGCTTAATAATGTGGAACGTCCTTCTTAAGTAGTTTTCCTTTGATTGGGCACACCTGGCAAACTAATTATCACAAGTGTCTGAGATTGATTACAATGATCCAAAGAGCCCTAAGACACAATACCATCCATGAGTTTAATTGAAAAACTAATAATTAAATGTTTATGACACTTAAATCCAATGTGCATAATAATTTGGAACACGGTGTAGTAATCAGCTTGATATGGCTTCATGCACACAGCAGTGTGCTGTGTACTGATGCTCACAGAGTCCCCATTAAAAAGATGTACGTGCCGCTGTACTGTTTCCTTTAGGCTGATCTGCAGCGAGGCTATGATGCTTAAAAAACTGGTTTGCTCCCTCGCAGTAAACCACTCGACTTCATGTATGTAATAGGGAAATATCGTAGGGCCCCATAGATTTCTATAGTTTCCATATTATGGCTTCATACAACTCTGAGGTTTATGGAGATGTAATGCAATAGTCTGCCTGAGCCCTAAGGGAGATGGTGCCTTGATTTAAAGCATGGGCAAATCACTAGGTTTGTTTTAATCTAGTGAGAAAATATAATAGTTTTGCAATGTTGTCTTTTTTCGTATCTTAATATGTGAATAATCTTTTTGAGTGAATGGCTAGATAGGTAAAGGATAAGCTAGCCATAGAAGAACAAAAATAAATTGACTGCACAGGTAAATCAAGAACGAAATAAAGGCTACTACCGGAATGATGGATTTTGGGTGGAGTTTCCTTTTAAAGGAGTTATTTAAAAGTTAAACATAACTGTAAACATAAAGTTAAACAGAACTGTAATGCATGTAAAATACAATATTTGCCAAAGCTTCTGAATGTAAAGTCATATTTTAAAGCTGGTGAATATGTGGAGTTTAAAAAATAAAATAAAAAAAATGGGTTGTTAGTTGGGAGTGTGTTGTTTGGGCACTGGCTGGGTTTACATGGCTAAAAATAACAACAATCTATTTGTGGAGTGTGTCAGTATAAGGGTATGTTCACACGCTTAACCAAAAACGTTTGAAAATACGGAGTTGTTTTCAAGGGAAAACAGCCCCTGATTTTCAGACATTTTTTGAGCAACCTGCATTCTTCGTTGCATTTTCGCTGCGTTTTTAACAGCCGTTTTTGGAGCTGTTTTCAATAGAGTCTATCAGAAAACGGCTCCAAAAACGTCCCAAGAATTGTCCTGCACTTCTTTTGACGAGCCGTCATTTTACGCTCCGTATTTTGACAGCGACGTGTAAAATGACAGCTCGTCTGCACAGAACATCGTAAGACCCATTGCAACCAATGGGCAGCTGTTTGCCGACGTATTGGAGCCGTCTGTTCAGGCGCAATTCGAGGAGTAAAACGCCTCCATTACGTCTGAAAAGAGGTCGTGTGCACATACCCTTACTGTCTATGAATATACCATAAGTTAAAAATCACCATTTCTAAGGTTCATGATTTCATGCATTTTCTATGGCTTGTGCTAATTATGTTAAAGATTATGAACTAGGAAGTATTAAAATGATTTAATCTCTTATCTTGAATTCTCGCATCTTTTGTATTATGCTGTGTCTAGAAATATGGCGTTCCCTATCTATTAATACTATCACTATATACAGTCAGATAGACTACTGCCTCATTAAGCTGCCCATACACTTTAGTCAGCTGTCGGCCATATGGTCATTTAGCTGTCAGCTATTTCTCTCGACTCGACCCATATAAATGCAAGAACAAAGGATCGGACATGTTGATATCCGTCAGGTGAGGGTTGGGATACCCCATTAAACATTTGTCAACAGGTTCTGCCGACTTTCACCTAATCATGTGTATGGGCACCTTTACTGTACCAGGACTAGGATACCCTTTAGGCTGTGTACACACTGGTATTTTAATGGAAGCAATGACGCTGAGGCGGATCTATCATATGAAGTACTGCTGTGCAGGAGAAATGCCGAAGAGACCCAGAGGTCGGACCCCCATCGATCAGAATGGTATGAGGTATATACTAGCGATGTGACATAACATTATAAGCTGGGAAGACTCATTTAATAATTAGCTTTATAATAATCTTAAACTTGTAATTATACATGTTCGGGTGATATTCTTGGGAGAATAAAAAATGATTTGGCTTTTCACTGAGTCAATCTGGACTCTTCATTCTGTTGGAGTGACTAAGTGCCTGTCCTGGACTAAAAAGGGAGTTGTGCTGGTTTTTCCTTTTCCAACCAAACTAACAGCTTGTTCAGTGAATAAACCTTTATTAGTCACACAGGGAGTGCTTCCATGCTTATTTACATTTCAGTTGCATAGGACCGCACGTTATTAGAGTAGCGATGGACGGACCCAGGTAGAAAATACACTTTATACTGCTGATTTGTGTGTCATCTAGGTGTCATTTCTTTTGATGCCAGTACGTATGTGCGTATTATCTTTTCGCCTTGTGGATGGACCTGAGTCCTTTAGGTTGGGTTCTCAGGCAGGCAGCCCATTCCTAGCATGTTGCAGATGAGTCAAATTACAAAAGGGTGTCCTTTTGGCATCATTCGGGTCTGTATACATGGGTATACCTTCTTTCTCAACTATATATATATATATATATATATATATATATATATATATATATATATATATATATATATATATATATATATATATAGATATATATATACATATATATATACATATATATATACATATACATATATATGTACATGCAGTACTGTGAAAAAAGTTTTAGGCAGTTGTGGAAAAATGCTGCAAAGTAAGAATGCCTTCATAATTGGCTCCAAATTTATTCTGCAGCAGGACAATGACCCCAAACATACAGCCAATGTCATTAAGAAGCGTAAAGAAGTAGAAGGAGCCCTGGAAGTGATTATATGGCGCCCACAGAGCCCTGATCTCAACATCATCGATTCTGTCTGGGATTACAAGAGACAGAAGGATTTGAGGAAACCTACATCCACAGAAGATCTGTGGTCAGTTCTCCAAGATGTTTGGAACCCCCCTGCCGAGTTCCTACAAAATCTGTGTGCAAGTGACCTAGAAGAATTGATGCTGTTTTGAAGGCAAAGGGTGGTCACACCAAATATTGATTTCATTTAGATTTCCCTGCTATTCATTCACAATGCAGTTTGTTAATTGATGAAAAAAAAATACTATTAACTCTTCTATTTTTGTAAGCATTCTTACTGCAGCGTTTTTCCACAACTGCCTAAAACTTTTGCACAGTACTGTGTGTATGTATATATATATATATATATATATATATATATATATATATATATATATATATATATATATATATATATATATATGTGTATATATATATATATATATATATATATGTGTATACATACATACATACAGATGCATCATCCATGAAAAAAAGTATACTGCGCGGTATATGCTTTTTTTTAACATGGTAGCCTATTGACAATGAACACCACTGTTTTCCTATACAATAGCATGCGTTGCAGCCTTCTGTCAGAAGTTTACTTAGGTAAACTCCTACCAACAATGGGAGGCTCAAATGCAATGGGAATAAAGAGTTAGGTTAAGTTCACACGGCCTATTTACAGCCATTTTTCGGGCCATAAACGCCCGAAAAATCGGAAGCAGAACACCTCAAAACATCTGCCCAAAATGGCCAAAAATAAGCCGTGTGATCATACCCTTATGGTGAATTGGGAGAGTAGAAGCAAGGTGGCTTGGAAACACTCAAACTGCACTTGAATCAATGGTAAAGACTAAATTATTGGAGAACCCTCTCTGAATAAACTTTTACGTAAACATATAGAAGGAATTGTATGGTATAAAACCTATATACAAAACAGGTGCATGTGCACAAATAAAGAAACTCAGGGGACTTTATTCGCAACAATTTCTTTAGACATTTAAAGGGGTTGTCTCAGGATGACAACCCCTGTCCATATGTCCTATTAGGTCTTATGGATGTCGTAGGGAGGGGGGGCCCCTGCTCTATGCGCCAGAACTGTAAGAGTGGCTCCTACTGTGATGGACCCATTGCTTACATGCTTTGCATGGACGGCCCTTTATTTGAATGGCAGCTATGCAATGATGGGGTAATGTATGCCTAGACAAGGCTACCCCTGGAGACTGCTGATCACTGGGGCTTAAAGAAGAACGACTCACAGCGATCTGCTGATCACCCTGCTGGATTCATTTTAAGGCTCTGTTCATATTGTATCACACATAAAGCCTTGTATACAGTACCATGCAGAGGCATACATCATTAATAGGATCCCATGTAAAAGAAACGGGTGTACATTTCTATGTGTGATACCTCTGCACTGAAAATTGGAGTCAACTACACTTTTCTAGTACAGTTGAAAAAAAGGCATTCTGGCTCATACCCCCTGAACGTATCATAAAAGGATGCTCTTCTAGCACAAGTCAGGTAGATAGGGCTCCACGGATGCGTTTGGCATAGAGAGAACAAAACTGCGGAGAACAAAACTGTACAGGAAAAATAAGTAAAGGAGCTAGAGCGCTTAAACGGGTTCTCCGGGATATAGCTTTTTTATTTAGCCCTCTTAGGCCTTATTGACACGAGCGTATTTCACGTCTGTGTTACGCGGGTTAAAACAGCGCACGTCACACGGATCTGTACAATTGAATGGGGCCATTCAGACATTCAGTGTTTTCCACGCAGCGTGTGTCCGTTGTGTGAAACTCACTGCATGTCCTATACTTGTGCGTTTTTTTGCGCATCACGCACCCATCGAAGTCAATGGGTGCGTGAAAATCACAGATAGCACACGGACGCACATCCGTGTGCCATGGGTTTTTCACGCAACGGTTGCTAAAGAAATGATGAGAAAAGGAAAAACACCTCCTTCAGTTTATTTTGCTGACGTAATAAACGCGTGACATACAGATGACATTCGCGCGTAAAAAACGCAGACACGCAACGTACACGGATGTTACATGGAACTGCAATGCAAGAAAAACACTGTGTTTTTTACGTGCGCAAAACGGACACGTTCGTGTGAATAAGGCCTTAGGCTGGGTTCACACTGAGATTTTTGCAGTTAGAAAATCTGCCTCAAAATAACGTTTGGAATTTTGAGGCAGATTTTGCTCTGCCTGCACGCCGATTTTCGCAGCGTTTTTCACCTGCAGCCATTGAGCACTGCGGGCAAAAAACTCTGCAAAATAAGCTTTCTCTGCCTCCCATTGATGTCAATGGGAGGTCAGAGGCGTAAATGCCCGAAGATAGGGCATGCCCCTTCTTTTTCCCGCGAGCCGGTTTTTCAACTCGCGGGAAAAAAAAGCCTCCGCCTCCAATTGAAATCAATGAGAGACATTTTCGGCTGTTTTTTTGAGCCTTTTCCGACGCGGTTTCCACGTCAAAAAAACTCTGTGTGAACTGGCCCTTATTAATGAAAAATAGGACGGCTTTGCAATATAATTCTTGTTAGTAAATCCCCTCTCTCCCTACGGTGCTTACTAAACTCAGTGCCACTGCTGGTCCATACATGCCCCCCAGTCAGTGCAATGTACGGGGCACACATACATTGTACAGAGAGACTTTTGCATTGGGCAATGCTTTCTCCGCTGCAGCCGCGTCACATTATACAGACTGTGAGGTGGAGGGAACATATGGACTCAAGCACCGCTGTGCTCAGTACATGTAGAGAGGGAGTTTTCTTATTCTTCAAGAATGAGAGGGCTAAATTAAAAAAGTTACATCCCGAAGAACCCTTTTACCAATACTGCGGCCCCTTTACTCTAAGGATTGATGGGGGTTCCAGTAGTAAGTCCCCATCAATAACTAAAAGCTGGTTTACTAGGCTGGCTTACATGTGTCCATATGGAGTGCCAATTGCCAATAATACAGGTCGATGGTTGCTCACACGGGCCACTGTAAACTCTATGTGAACACAGTGTCATGTCCGTGGCTGCAGGCCTTCAGGTTCACTCACCTGCTGACGGCCGCAGCCATGGTTCTGCGAGCGCTGGCCCCAGTCTCCTCCTCAGGAGACGCCAGTGCTCACTTCCACTCACCTCGGCCGGGTCCGTAGGGTGCTCGTGCCCACTCTTAAAGGGGCAGCGCGCGCACCGGACTTTTGTGTGTAATCAGCCCATGAGTGCCCTGGACTATAAGAAGGGCCCAGTCCCTTGTTTCGATGCCTGAGCGTTGTTGTCATACCCTAAGTTTGTCTTGCAAATGGTCTCCCAGTGTTTTCCAGTTCCCAGTGTAGCCTGTTTCCTGTATCCCGTGTTATCCTGGACAAGTGCCGTGCTGTGCTGTAGTCGTGCTGTGCTGTATACCACGCCTGTCCTGCTACTCCACACCTGACGTCTGCCTGCTGCTTAGTCCCAGCCGAGCCTGCCTTGATGCTGTCTGAGCTGCCACAGGTACCCTATACAAACTATAGACTGTGACCTGCGCCCTGTTGGCCAGCTGCCATACCGCCAAGGCGGTACGGCCTAGTGGGTCCACGAACCCTATGTGACAAAAAGGATCGTTAAAGTAATCGTGCAGTCCCCATACATTTTACATAATGTTGGTAGCACATTCGTTGTTTACACAGGGAGATTCGCTACCGACAACAATGATTTTCAGGGCAGCAAAAAAGATTAAATCAACCGATGCCTGAGCGTTTGCTTGTTCATTGGCGGATCGCTGCCCTGTTTACACAGGGCAATGATCGTGAACGAGCATTCGTACGAATGTTGACCCATGTAAATAGGCCTTAAGTATGATGGCATATCCTAGCGATATGCCATCACTAATGATAGTGGGAAAAACCATTAAAGCAAAGGCAGATGGCAACACAGGTGAGATGCAACGCAACTGCAATACGTTATAGCGCTACTACAATGCCCCATGGTCTCATATACAGGACAAGGGAAAACAAGCAACCGCCCGCTGCTGTGGTGGCTTCACATGCTGTGTGACTGTGGGCGATGATGTCACCACGTAGGCCTGGCCTAAATGTTCCTGCCACTATTATAGCAAGATCCTGTCTCTGTCCTCTGCCCCTTTGGCTAGAGATTAGTCTGGCAAAATGCTCTGATTCATCATTTTCTTAAACTTTGAACGCATGATTCACAAGGTGCACTTGGACTGCTCACGCTGCCAGTTTCAGATGGCCATGATGTTGGCATTGTAACGTCCATGTTACGGCCACAAGACCCAGATCTCCGTATATTCTATTAAACTGAACTTACATCTTCTTAGGTCACAGGGTCTCTAAATAGAACTAGATTCGTTTGATCAGACCTGCAGGGCATCTGGGTCTTGCGGCCATATTACTTGAGCCGGCCTTATCCCGATCCTATAGCTAAAGAGAGAGATTCCAATAACGTTGTGTCAGAAAATGGCAATTTAAGCCATACAAAGTTAGTTAAGAAAATAATTTTCTGGCAATAAACATTGATAGTATATTTATACGGATTAATGTCTGTTTGGTCCGATCTCCAGAATCCTTACCGATGCCTAAAATAAACGGGCACTTAGTGAATCGCAGCGACACCTACAATTACATGTCGTTTTAGGTGGCGGCGACGTCTAGCACCCCACAGATCCGACATTGATGGCCTATTTAATGGATACGTCAGCAATGATTATAATGGGGAAACCCCTTCGACGCCATCTGCCAGAGTCAATTGTTGTAACGTCACCATGAGAAAAACATCAGGTTTATCGTTACCCGGAAATTACATAAAAGAAACAGAGACAACAAATGAAAACCAGAAAAAAAATAAATGACAGCGACCTTATTTCCGAATTACGTGTGTGAGCAGAGACTATCGCCAGTGTCACACAGAGAAGGAAGGGGAGGGACGGGGAACTGATAGAAAGTATCACAGAGCAGCATCTCACTGCGGTTCTTGCGGTGGTTAATAATGGGGGAGGGGAAGGGCTAAGGTTTCTTCCCGAGGAGGGAGAATCCCCCGCCGACACAGTGACCGTGTGGGCGACTCCCCTTTCCCACCACACAAGAAGTCCCTTCTCCCTGGGGGAGAACAAGGGGCGGGCTCAGCTGCCTTTATGACGTCACACCAGCAGCCGCGTTATTATTATTGTGGCTGGAAGTTCCTGTGTGCCGGCGCTGATTGGCCATAGGTTCCAGCCTATTGCCGCTAAGCCCCGCCCCTTGCTGATGCGCGTCGCCATCCCCCCACAGCCGTGCACACACACGGGAGGGAGCGCGCATTCAGCGTCCTACAGGTCACTTAATGCACTAATGTGATGGGGGCGGCCTGTCACTTCCCGCAGCTGACCCCTTCAATGGCAGAGGGTGAGCGGCGCATCGTCCTGCCTCCCCCACCCCTGCCCGTAATCCTGCTTAACCCATTCCTGACCACTGCCTACTCCGTGACCTAGAGCAGATTTATGAATCCGATGGGAATAGCGCTGTACATGTAACTAAAGTTACAGCAGCCACAGACGTAGAAAAAAAAAATCAATAAATGACAGGAAATATGTGATCAGTGCCGAATAACCATCACTTCATACATAATTACCACAAGCAATATGTCCTCATGCTGCAGGATCGTCCAGATCACTGACAAATCCTCATATATACATTTCCCTATAATTCTGGTAGAATCCGATCGTCCCATGATGCAAAGAAGATGATGATGACAATGATTATTATGTTTGCTCAGTGCTGGTCGTTATGGATCGCTGGTTTCCTAGTCTTGTAGCTAATCCTACTCATCAGGATTTCTTAGGCTGTGTTCACACTTTCAGGATTTGCAATTTACGGTCAGTAAAAACTCCACGGACGGCCGGGGACTGTCATCTGTATTTACGGGCTGTCCTCACATAAAGTATGGGAGCACAGTCCGTAAATACAAAAAAATAGGACATGTCCTATTTTCTGCGGGTCATTTCTACGGCCTGGACACTTAACCGTAAATATACGAGAAGGTGTCCGTGGCCCATAGAAATGAATGGATCAGTATTTTTATCCGCAATTATGGATCCGTAATTGCGGATAAAAATGACGGTCTTGTGAATGAGGCCTAAGCCTCGGATTTCTGTCGCGGACTGGCCAGCGGATCTGCCTGTGGACTAGCCCCACTGTCATTCAATGGGGATAATCTAAAGGCGTTTCCTGCGAAATCTGCAAAAATAATGATCATTCTGCAGATTTAAAAATCCAAAGTGCGGTCATTATTCCGCGTAGATTTTATACACTGTATGTGAATGGAGAATAAAATACCCTAAACACATGCATTGGATGCCGAATCCTCACCAAATCCTGAACATGTGAACATGGTCCTAGGGAGCTTTCAGAAGTGCCAAATGGGACAATTTTTTTCCATGTGGCTAATTACAGCGTGCGGTTTACTGTGAATTGCCACAGTTTTACAAATGGACGCGCGGCTTCTACACATGAAACAAGTTAAAAGACCTGCATTGCAAAATTGCGGCAATTTGCGGTAAAACGCACATGGTTTTGCTGAGTGGCAATTGGACACGCGGAAAAAAGATGGCGCCGTTCGGCACATGTGAAAGCAGACTGGCCATGGATGGAATGATGATCCTTTAGATTATTAAGATGTCTATTGAAGCGAAAACAATTTATTCCATCACAGAACGTTCTTGCTTCAAAAATGTTCTCAGTCAGTGGTGATAAACGCCACAATGGTAGCCATTACTTCACTATTGTCCGAGGAAAAGCGCAAATCTGTTCAGTGAAAAAAAGAAGGAATATTCCTCAGTTCGTCGCCACATCTTTACGTCTTTGAGCAAGTTAGGCTTCCTTCACACATACTTTTTGTGTAAAAAAAAAAACGCATGTAAAAACAGCAGCTTTTTTATGGTAAATGCGCTTTTTCTGGTGTTTTTTCAGCGGTTTTTATTGTATTTTTTTTAAATACTGTGTTTTAGTACCCTTCCTATTTTATTTGGCATTCTCTTACATTGCAAATCACGTGATTCAGTCTTCTTTGCAACACGTGATTGATTCTAAAAAAAAAAACGCCATAAAAAAATCGCATGGAGGTCTATAGAGAAAAAACAACTAACTGCCTGAAAAAACGCCAAACCGACCCCTTGCTGCGATTTAAAAAAATGCCAATGACCGACCAAACTTCCACCTAAGATCAGGTTGTGCCAAAAACCAGCAGGAAAAAAGGCCACAAAAAACGTGTGAAGGCACCCTCACACCCTTTTATAATTAAGACCTCATGCACACGACCGTAGCCATGTGCACGGCCGTGATTTCCGGGTCGGCCGGCCACGGAGAGACAGCCGCGAGCCGCCCGCAAATCGCGGGCTGTGCACATGGCCGCGGCCATTATTTTCAATGAGTCTGGACTAAGGATAATGCCTTATTCACACGACAGGGTCCCGCCCGAGCCCGGCCGGTTTGCATTAGTTTTGCATCCGGGCCGGGCATATCTGGACAGTGACATCAGGGGCAACTCCTGAAAGGGAATCCCCATGTGTTCGGGGATTCCGCTTCAGGAGTTTCCCCTGATGTCACTGCCCAGATATGGACAGAGACATCAAGCGCTCTGTCCAGGAGCGGAATCCCCGAACACACGGGGATTTCGCTCCTTCAGGGAGCTAAAGTGGGGCAAGCACATAGCAGAGCGGGGAGATACCTCCCTGCTCTGCTATAGTGGCGTCGCTACAACAGTAGCAGCTGCTAGCGGCGCCATCGTAGGTGTCGCTGGGCCAGGACGCTTTTAAAACAAGCAGGGGAAGGGAGCCAGCGCAGTGCTCCCTTCCACCTTCTGTACATCCCGGCCCTGCCACACAGTGTATCTCCAGCGTACAGCCATTCGTCCGAATGCCATCAACTCCTCCTCCTCACATGCACTCTGCGCTGTGAGGAGGGAGCGAGCGACGGAACACATGGCCATCACTCAGGACACATTCCGGTGATGGCCGTGTATTACCCAGCCCCATATACTTCTATGGGAGCCGGGCGGCCGGGTAAATGGCCGAAAATAGGACATGTCCCATTTTTTGACGGCCAGGTTTCCCGGGCCATCAAAAAATCGGTCGTGTGAATAGCCCCATTAGGGGTCTATTGTTCCTACAGCAGCCGGGTGATGGCCATTTCATGTGAATAAGGGCTAAGACTTGCCCGTTCTTTCTGCGGTTTGGGCTCCGGGGCCATACACGGACCGTGAAAACCACGGTCGTGTGCATGGCCCAATAGGAATGAATGGGGCCGCAATTCTCCCGTGGATTTTCTGGGGAATTGCGGCCGCAAAAGCACGTTCGTGTGCATGGGGCCTAAGGCTGGATTCACACGAACATGTTCTGTCCGTAATGGACGGAACGTATTTTGGCCGCAAGTCCCGGACTGACCACACTGCATGGAGCCAGGCTCCTAGCATCATAGTTAGGGTATGTTCACACGAGGGCGTCCGTAACGGCTGAAATTACGGGGATGTTTCAGCCTGAAAACATCCCCGTTATTTCAGCCGTAACGGCATTTGCAGGCGCTTGAACGCCGCGTCCATTACGGACGTAATTGGCGCTGCTATTCATTGGAGTCAATGAATAACGGCTCCAATTACGACCCAAGAAGTGACAGGTCACTTCTTTGACGCGGGCGTCTATTTACGCGCCGTCATTTGACAGCGGCGCGTAAATATACGCCTCGTGTGAACAGACAAACGTCTGCCCATTGCTTTCAATGGGCAGATGTTTGTCAGCGCTATTGAGGCGCTATTTTCGGACGTAATTCGGGGCAAAAACGCCCGAATTACGTCCGTAATTAGTGCGTGTGAACATACCCTTATGTACGACGCTAGGAGTCCCTGCCTCGCTGCAGGACAACTGTCCCGTACTGTAATCATGTTTTCAGTACGGGACAGTAGTTCCACGGAGAGGCAGGGACTCCTAGCGTCGTACATAACTATGATGCTAGGAGCCCGGCTCCCTGCAGTGTGTTCGGTCCGGGTCTTGTGGCCGAAATACGTTCCGTCCTTTACGGACGTAACATGCTCGTGTGAATCCAGCCTAAGTGTTAATAGGAGTTCAGCATTAGGCTGGGTCAACATGTTGCGGCCAAAACAGCGCTGACATGCGGTTTTGTCACAAATCGGTGCATTTTTCAAAATGATTAATAATAGCCGTACGGATTTGCACCGTGGCTGCAACGTGGGATCCCAGCCTTATAAGCCTCATGCCCACGACCGTTGTGCCACTCGGGCCGTTTTTGACAGCATCCGAGTGGCACCCGATAGTCTTCACGGACCCATTCACTTTAGCGGGTGAATCGGGTCCGTGAAAAATGATCCGAGTCTCTGATCAGAGGAAAGATAGGACATGTTCCATCTTTCCTCGAAACACTGACAGGACTCGGCCGGCGCACGCGGTGTGCGTGAGGCGTAAGGTCAGGGTGATAAGTGGAGCCATGTTATCACATTAAGGGTATGTTCACACGCTAAAGTAAAAACGGCTGATAAATACGGAGCTGATTTTCAGCCATTTTAAAGCATCTGACGCATTTTTGGAGCTGTATTTCTATTGACAATGAAAAATGGCTCAACAAGTGACTTGCACTTCTTTTTACGGGGCATTTTTTTTACGCGCCATTTTATGCAATACAATTTTCATATGTTCACCAAAAGAAGTATCTTCCCCTAAATCACGTGAAATCTCATGTAATCTCGCATGCAATTACCACGCTTACTTTCACATGGTTTTTATTATTTTCCTCTGGTTTGGTAAAGCCAACAGTGAGTCCTCATAATCTTTATAATCATTGTGTAATTACAACGATTTGGCTTACGCGGTAAATTGCAAGAAAACAGATAATTGACCATCAGTGAAGGGGTTAACACTGTATACTTCGTCGCCCCGGCTCTCAAGGGGTTAATTTATAACATGGCTAATCCTAAATAAGACACTCAAGGGGTTAATTAATCTCTTATCACCGGACACCGCTCTGCTGCTGTAAAACCGCAGCGACAGGATCTCTCTTTTGTGGCAGTCACTAGGGGGTTAACCGTGGTCTCTCTGGTGTAAATCCGCTTTAAACCGCTCTCCTGGTCACACAAAGACCTACAGGGGAGTTTACGAGCAGCAGAGATAAGGGAGATCACCCGGGTCACCACCCGCCCCCATGTTTAGTGACAGCGGCTCAACACAGAGCAGAGGGCGAGGTGACCTCCAGCAAGGAAAGAGTTAAGAGACACTACCAAGCAAGGGGACTCCGCCCTCACTAACTGCCATCACCTTCTGCGCTCATTCCCAGAGCCGGTAGTGCAACAGTTAACTCCCCCCCCCCCCCTCTCTCTATCCTCATCATTATCATCACCACACAACCTGCTCTGCTATGAGCTCAGGGCAGGCTGGGGAGCTCAGAGGGCGCAGGAGGAAGACAAGGACACGCTCACAACCGGCCAATGGGACGGCCACTTATATGAAGAGTGACAAGCCTGAGATACAGACACCTACTGGCTCCGAGCCAATCCAGTGGACGTAGAGCTCGGCGCCTCCCCGGTAGCCCGGATGTCACTTTCCCCCCCTGAGGCTACGGCTCCTGCTGCTGTTGACTCGCTTATCAGTTCAGATGACGAGCTTCTTAAAGGGGCCGCCACTTGTTTTTGCAGAGGGAAATAAAGAGCCTTTGTCAAGGGTTGTCGATGGGTTTCCCACTTGTTAATGGGAGGATGGACTATACTATTATGGTCATGGAACCGAAGCAAAATCTTTCTCACAGTAATGTGCACGATTGTATAACAGTCCAGGTGCTCCTGTCTGGATTAAACACAATAAAATATAACTGTAAAGGAATGATTTATTTATATAAGTGTATTTTACATGTACACAAGTTAAAAGGCTCTATAACTAAGGGCTTATTCAGACGGACGGGATATACGTCCGTGCAACGCGCGTGATTTTCACGCGCGTCGCACGGACCTATATTAGTCTATGGGGCCGTGCAGACATGTGCGTGATTTTTACACCGCGTGAGTCAGCGGCGAAAAAGTCACGACATGTCCGTTCTTTCGGCGTTTTTCGCGCATCACACACCCATTGAAGTCAATGGGTGCGTGAAAACCACACATGTCACATGGAAGCGCTTCCGTGGGACGCGCGTGATTCGCGCAACAGCAGTCAAAAGGATGAATGAAAACAGAAAAGCACCACGTGCTTTTATGTTTACAAACATCCAAATGGAGTGTCATAATGCCATGCAGCCGCGCATCATATGATGCTGCCACACGGAGCTGTCAAGTGCCTTTTGCGCAGGCAAAATGCAGCGTTTTTTGCATGCGCAAAAGGCACACGCTCGTGTGAATCCAGCCTAAGGGCATGGCCCCACGTGGCGGTTTTCCTCCGCAGCTGTCCGCATCAATGCCGCACAGAATCTGCGTTGCAGATTCTGCGGCGGATCTGCCCAAAATGTGCAGTAAATTGATGCGGACTAGCTGCTGCGGACTGCGGGAAAAGTGCTTCCCTTCTCTCTATCAGTGCAGGATAGAGAGAAGGGACAGCACTTTCCCTAGTGAAAGTAAAATAATTTCATACTTACCGGCCGTTGTCTTGGTGACGCGTCCCTCTTTCGGCATCCAGCCCGACCTCCCTGAATGACGCGGCAGTCCATGTGACCGCTGCAGCCTGTGATTGGCTGCAGCCGTCACTTAGACTGAAACGTCATCCTGGGAAGCCGGACTAGAGACAGAAGCAGGGAGTTCTCGGTAAGTATGAACTTCTATTTTTTTTACAGGTTGCTGTATATTGGGATCGGTAGTCACTGTCCAGGGTGCAGAAACAGTTACTGCCGATCGCTTAACTCTTTCAGCACCCTGGACAGTGACTATTTACTGACGTCTCCTAGCAACGCTCCCGTAATTACGGGAGACCCATTGACTTCCTCAGTCTGGCTGTAGACCTAGAAATACATGGGTCCAGCCAGAATGAAGAAATGTCATGTCCAAAAAGCAAGACGCATCCGCAGCACACATAACATGTGCATGACAGCTGCGGACTTCATTGCGGAATTTAGAATCTCCATTGAAGTCAATGAAGAACTTCCGCCATGAGTCCGCAACCAGTCCGCCACACGTCTGCAACAACCATTGTATGCTGCGGACACCAAATTCCGCACCGCAGCCTATGCTCCGCAGCGGAATTTTCAGCCTCGTCTAAACGAAGCCTACTAAAAAGAAGTGGAAGGCAATGGAGAAACGGCTCCGCTGCGGATTAACGCTGCGGAGTGTCCGCAGCGGAATTCAAGAGCAATTCCGCCACGTGGGGCTTTGCCCTAAAAGATACTTATAAAATAACAGGAGCTCACAGTAAAATACTGATAAGGATTTTGGTCAGTCTTTTGCATGTTATGTGAGGGTATGTTCACACACACTAATTACGGACGTAATTCGGGCGTTTTTGCCCCGAATTACGTCCGAAAAATGCGGCTTGAAAGCGTTGACAAACATCTGCCCATTAAAAGCAATGGGCTGACGTTTGTCTGTTCATACGAGGCGTATATTTACGCGACGCTGTCAAATGACGGCGCGTAAATAGACGCCCGCATCAAAGAAGTGACCTGTCACTTCTTGGGGCGTAATTGGAGCCGTTATTCATTGACTCCAATGAAAAGCAGCGCCAATTACGTCCGTAATGGTCGCGGCGTTCAAGCGCCTGCACATGCCGTTACAGCTGAAATTACGGGGATGTTTTCTCCTGAAAACATCCCCGTAATTTCAGCCGTTACGGACGCTGTCGTGTGAACATACCCTTAGGCTTCGTTCACATCTGCGTCAGGACTTCGTTCATGGGTTCCGTCGGAGCTTTCCATCAGGGGAACCCATGAACGGAACCCTGACTGAAACAAACGGAAACCATAGCATCACCAGTGATTTCAATGGTGACGAATCCAGTGCAAATGGTTTCTGTTTGTCACCGTTTTTTAAGGGTTTCATCGTTTTGATGAAATCAATAGCGTAGTCGACTGCGTTATTCATTCTGTCAAAACGACGGAACCCTTAAACAACGGTGACAACCGGAAACCATTTGCATCGGATTCGTCACCATTGAAATCACTGGTGATGCAAAACGAAATCTATGGTTTCCGTTTGTTTCAGTCAGGGTTCCGTTCATGGGTTCCCCTGATGACAAGCTCCGACAGAACCCATGAACGGAGCCCCGACGCAGATGTGAACGAAGCTTAAGCCAAAACCAGGAGTGAGTCCGAAAAAACAGAAGATGTAAAAATCTTTAGTTTTTCCTCTATTTATGTTCCACTTCTCGTTTTGGCTACAATCGATGCAAAACACTGTCTTGGCCTAAGCCCTTATTCACACGAGCGAGCGTATTACAGCTCCATAATACGGTGCTCATAGACTTCAATAAGCCATACTTTACCTTCATACGCCTCCAATTTCTTACAGAGACATGGAAAAGTGCGGTCCCACCTGTGGATATGGCATAAGAGGACATTGACACGTTGCAGTTGTGTGCCCCATGGCCAAAAACCACACAACAAAGCCACGTGCATTTTGTCGCAGTTTGCGATGTGATAATTAGAAGCAGCGAAGTGGATAAGATTTCAACATATCTTTTCCCCACACCGGCTAAAATCTGCATGTAATTCTTGTAGAAATTTAGCTGCAGTGCGACTTTAATCCGCAGCATGTCAATTTATGCTGCGGATTCTGAGTGGAGATGCTGCGTTATTCCCCATAGGCTTGTATAGGAAGCATAAAATCTTTTGTCAAAATCACAAGCTGTATTTTGTTGCGGTTTTTACAGCTATTCCGTAGTTGCTAAAACTGCAGTAAGTCAGCCGTTAGATATATAGTTTTCTACAACTAATGCTTCACACTAAATCCACCGCTAAAACCGTTGCGGAATATCCGCAATGATTTCTGCAGCTACAATGTATTTTCGCAGCAATAAGCGCAGCATTTAAAGCACTATTTGCTGCAGATTTATGAGATTCCACTGCGGACATATGCTAAGGCCGGGTTCCCACGTAGCGTAAATGCTGCGGAATTTCCGCAACGGAATTCTGTGTGTAAATTCCGCAGCATTTACAGTAGCAGCAAAGTGAATGAGATTTCGAAAATCTCATGCCCATGCTGCGGAAAACCCCCCACAGCGAAACGTTAAATTGACCCGCGGTGCGGAATTAAAATTCGCAGCATGTCCGTTAATGCTGCGTTTTAGTTGATTTTCCGTTGCGGGTTTTCCCCATTGAATTCAATGGCGATGCAAAACCTACAATAGAAAGCCAAGTCTTGCAACTCCGGAAAAAGAATATCATACTTAGGGCACATTCAGACGTGGCGGAAATGCTGTTGAATTCCGCTGCAGACAGTCCCCAGTGGAATTCTGCAGCAGCCATTTTTTATATTTGTTTCTATACATTATTAGGAAACTTAGTTCAGACGTTGCGGAAAATAACTGGGGAATTTAAGCAGCGGTGCAGAATTTCCCCTCTGCAGCATGCTCATTATATTGCGGAGAAGCAGCGGAATTTCACTGCGGATTTCAGCCTTTGCAATGCAAAAACTGAAATCTGTGGCAAGTCCGCTGTGATATCTGCAACGTCTGAATTACCTGTCAAGTATGCAAATGTTGGCGCAGATTCGTTGCGTAATTGCCCCGAATCTGCACCAACATTTGCAGCGGAAAAATTCCGCCACATCTGAACATGGCCTTAACTAGAACTCTCTCCTTCTTCCTGCAGTCTGGCCTCCTGGGATGACGTTGCTCCCCATGTGACGCTGCAGCCCTTACAGGCCGCAGCGTCACATGGCCTGCAACGTCATCCCAGGAGGCCGGACTATGCGGAGAGAACAGAGGGAAGGGATAAAATATGAACGGCTTTTTTTTCTCCCCAGCACTTTTTATAGTGTCTTTTTGTGCAGGAGTTTTTCCTGGCGTTTTTTTTAAGGCCTATAGAAAAGCCTATGGAAAAACCACCATACCTAAAGCATGCTTCATCTTAGAAAAAAAACGCCACTGACCAAAAACGGCACAAACCAAAACACTGCATATGTAGACTTTCTCATATTTTACTATAGACTGGCCGCTGTGTTTTTGGCAGAAAAACGCTATAGAAATCGTAAATGCTTTGTGTGAATCCAGCTTAAATGTCTATGATGGAAATAAGCCTTTAGTAAATAAATGTATTTTTCACACGGTTTCCACACAGTTGAGGTTTTATTAAGCGGTTCTAGGAAGTTTTTATTGCCACAGATTTTTACACTGTAGTAATTAAAAAAAAAAAAAACGATGTGGATTTCTGCTAGATTGTGGAAGTGGAATTTTTCTAAATCCGGCTAGTGTGGTAAATTACAGGACCGGACATAACCCACAAAAAAATTTGCGTGGTACAGGGAGGCAAACAGACTGCAATAAGGATCCATAATATAGACCCATATTGTAGTCCAGCTTCTGCCATGTGGTACTTCCGTGCATCTCTGTGAGGCACAGTATTTTCCCTAGAAACAAATTCTCCCCTTTCTGCATTGTTTCCCCTAGAAAGAATGCTTCAAGGGGGGGAATACCTCCATAATATCGCATGCATAGGAGCATGGCATTTTTTGTTTTTAGTGGTTCCTCACAGAATATGTGAGAAAAAATCTCTGTGTGATAATCAGAGGCTCAAAGAGGAACATATAAATCTATGAACATCATATTTTGGGCTTGTCCACACGTAGCGGCAGGGCCGATTCTAGCTTTTCTGCTGCCTGAGGCAAAAATTTAAATGGCGCCCCCCAGATCTTGATTGACATCCCCATGGCTGGTCTAGATCACTAGCAGCCTCACAAAAAAATTAATATCATACAGTGACTACAGTACTGATTAGAGGCCGGACAAGCATTTACATCAAGTGACTTACAAAAGACGTCTCCATCTGGTCCAGACGTCTATAATGACTTCTCCCAGCCATATCCCATTTCTGCATTTTTACGCTCAGATGTCTTCAGCTTCTCACTTTTCAAACATTTCTGCACCTATAAACGAAGATAAAATTCTCCCCCTGTAGACAGTGCTCCACATATAGTCCCCCTGTAGATAATGCTCCACATATAGCCCCCACCCCCTGTAGATAGTGCTCCACATACAGCCCCCCTGTCGATAGTGCTCCACATACAGCCCCCACACCCTGTAGATAGTGCTCCACATATAGCCCCCACATACAGCCCTCCCTGTAAATAGTGCTCCACATATAGCCCCCCACATATGGTCCCCCCCATAGATAGTGCTCCACATATAGCCCCTCACACTTTTAACAGAATTTATTTTTTTTTTTTACATACTCACCTTAACCTGTTCTTGTGCCGTCCTCTTGCAATGCAGGCCTTCTCTCTTCTGAGCAGGTCTGCTGGGGCTGAACGACGCAAGCGGCGCGATTACTTCATTGCGTCGGTAAAAGACACTGAGTGGCAGGGTAAGTCATTCTGCCCGGCCAATCATCGCCTTTCAAAGTTGCGTCGTTGAAAGGCGCTGATTGGCAGGCTGCTTTGCCCTGTCATTCAAGGATGAAAGGAGCGCGATGATGTCATTTCGCCGATTGCGCTGTTAAAAGGCGCTGAGTGTCAGGGCAAGTCATTCTCCACTCTACCAATCAGTGCCTTTCAACGTTGTGTCATTGAAAGGTGCTGATTGGCGTTGTGTAATTGAAAGGCGCTGATTGGCAGGCTGCCTTTCCCTGTCAATCAACTTCGCATGTGTCCACGCCACTTACGTAATTGAAAGGCGCTGAATAGCGGGGCACGGAATGTGCCCCGCCATTCAGCGCTTATGCATGTAATTGTATCTGCGTCCTACAGACGCAGGTACATTTATAGTGCAGGAAGGAATGGTAGCGGCTGGTTTCAGTGGCGGATTTGCGTATTTTACGTCCGGAATTTCAGACGGAAAATACGCAGCAGAATATAGTAGCAGCAAAGTGGGTGAGATTTAACAAATTTCATCCACACGCTGCGTAAGATTTTCAAGCAGAAATTCATCTGCGGTGCGTATTTGTTTGTATCGCAGCATGTCAATTCCTGCTGCAGAAAGTGGACTAAATTGCTGCGTTTTTTAGAGGAGATGTAACCATCTCCCAGCATTGAGAAAAACACAGCAAAATCTGCACCATTTTCTGCAGTAAAAAGCGCAGGAAATGGTGCGGTTTTTCCGCAGCGGAATGTGCTAGTTTTAACGCAAATGCTGCAGAAATTTTCTGAAGCAATTCCGTTACGTGTGGACAAGCCCTTAGGATGCGTGTATGTATAGTATCACCAGGCAGTAACTCCTGAGCCCTAATGCCAAAATCTATAACAGGGCCACCACCAACCACATATCATTTATAAAGTGCCTTCTTATCTGGCTTCGAGGCCTGGGTGCGACTCAGTGGCGTAACTACCGCTATAGCAGCCGTAGCGGCTGCTACGGGGCCCGCGGCATGAGGGGGCCCGTGTCGCCCGCCAGCACGGGCCCCCACCATGGCCGGAGGCTCCGCTAGCAGCCACTATGGCTGCTACAGCAGGACGCCACTGAACACGACTACGGCAGAGCAGGGAGGTATCTCCCCACTCTGCCATTAAACAAAAGACATGTATCCCCTATCCACAGGATAGAGGATACATGTGTGATCGCTGGCATTGATGGGGAGAACGGGGGACTGAAAGTCCCCTGAAGTTCTCCATCACAAACCTCGGACTTCCGGGGTCTGTGTCGGCAGCTCCGTAGAAATGAATGGAGCGCCGGTCGCGCTTGTGCGCATGCGTGAGCAGCGCTCCTTTCATTTTTATTGAGCTGCGCAGACCCCGGAAGTCAGAGGTTAGTCATGGAGAACTTGGGGGACTTTCGGTCCCGAGTTCTCCCTATCGCTGCCAGCGATCACACATGTATCCCCTATCCTGTGGATAGGGGATACATGTCTTTTGTCTTTTCACACTGTAGGTCGCATTCTTTTGGGGGGTTGGGGACGCTGTATGGTGTTCCCTACAGGGGGGGCTGTATAGCGTTCCCTACGGGGGGCTCTATGGCGTTCCCTACAGGGGGGGCTGTATAGTGTTCCCTACAGGGGGGCTGTATGGCGTTCCCTACAGGGGGGGCCGTATAGCGTTCCCTACAGGGGGGGGCTGTATGGCATTCCCTACAGGGGGGCTGTAAGGCGTTCCCTACAGGGGGGGCTGTATGGCGTTCCCTACAGGGGGGGGCTGTATGGCGTTACCTACAGGGGGGGCTGTATGGCGTTCCCTACAGGGGGGGCTGTATGGCGTTCCCTACAGACCCCCCTGTAGGGAACGCCATACAGACCCCCTGTAGATAACGGCATACAGACCCCCTGTAGATAACGCCATACAGCCCCCCCCTGTAGGGAACGCCTTACAGTCCCCCCTGTAGATAACGCCATACAGACCCCCCTGTAGGGAACGCCATACAGACTTCCTGTAGATAACGCCATACTGGCCCCCTTTAGATAACGCCATACAGTCCCCCCTGTAGATAACGCCATACAGTCCCCCTGTAGATAACGCCATAAAGCCCCCTCTGTAGAGAACGCCATACAGCCCCCTCTGTAGAGAACGCCATACAGCCCCCCTGTGGATAGCGCCATACAGCCCCCCTGTAGATAGCGCCATACAGCCTCCTCTGTAGATAGCGCCATACAGCCCCCTCTGTAGATGGCGCCATACAGCCCCCTCTGTAGATAGCGCCATACAGCCACCTCTGTAGATAGCGCCATAAAGCCCCCTCTGTAGATAGCGCCATACAGCCCCCTCTGTAGATAGCGCCATACAGCCCCCTCTGTAGATAGCGCCATACAGCCCCCCCCTGTAGGGAACGCCTTACAGTCCCCCCTGTAGATAACGCCATACAGACCCCCCTGTAGGGAACGCCATACAGACTTCCTGTAGATAACGCCATACTGGCCCCCTTTAGATAACGCCATACAGTCCCCCCTGTAGATAACGCCATACAGTCCCCCTGTAGATAACGCCATAAAGCCCCCTCTGTAGAGAACGCCATACAGCCCCCTCTGTAGAGAACGCCATACAGCCCCCCTGTGGATAGCGCCATACAGCCCCCCTGTAGATAGCGCCATACAGCCTCCTCTGTAGATAGCGCCATACAGCCCCCTCTGTAGATAGCGCCATACAGCCCCCTCTGTAGATAGCGCCATACAGCCACCTCTGTAGATAGCGCCATAAAGCCCCCTCTGTAGATAGCGCCATACAGCCCCCTCTGTAGATAGCGCCATACAGCCCCCTCTGTAGATAGCGCCATACAGCCCCCCCTGTAGGGAACGCCTTACAGTCCCCCCTGTAGATAACGCCATACAGACCCCCCTGTAGGGAACGCCATACAGACTTCCTGTAGATAACGCCATACTGGCCCCCTTTAGATAACGCCATACAGTCCCCCCTGTAGATAACGCCATACAGTCCCCCTGTAGATAACGCCATAAAGCCCCCTCTGTAGAGAACGCCATACAGCCCCCTCTGTAGAGAACGCCATACAGCCCCCCTGTGGATAGCGCCATACAGCCCCCCTGTAGATAGCGCCATACAGCCTCCTCTGTAGATAGCGCCATACAGCCCCCTCTGTAGATAGCGCCATACAGCCCCCTCTGTAGATAGCGCCATACAGCCCCCTCTGTAGATAGCGCCATAAAGCCCCCTCTGTAGATAGCGCCATACAGCCCCCTCTCTAGATAGCGCCATACAGCCCCCTCTGTAGATAGCGCCATACAGCCCCCTCTGTAGATAGCGCCATACAGCCCCCTCTGTAGATGGCGCCATACAGCCCCCTCTCTAGATGACGCCATACAGCCCCCCCTGTAGATAACGCCATACAGCCCCCTTTGTAGATATCTACAGAGGGGGCTGTATGGCGTTATCTACAGGGGGACTGTATGGCACTATCTACAGTGGGGGCTGTATGGCGTTATCTACAGGGGGGGGCTGTAAAAAAGGCACTATCTACAAGGGGGGGGGGTTGTGTGACACCCAGTGGAGGGGGGCCCCAGTCAAAAGTTTGCTATGGTGCCCAGTCTTTCCTAGTTACGCCCCTGGTGCGACTGCTACCTCTGCACTCGCTATAGCCTCGCTCCTGCCACCAGGCATACTCCTTTTGCTGACTGACTCTGAGTTCCACTGTTTTTCGCTGTCTCTGACATGGGGCACCTGTTGCAGACTTGCTCTGTTATTGGGACACTGTTGCAGGCTGGATATTTTAGGGGATACATGTCTTTTGTCTTTTCACACTGTAAGTCGCATTTTTTTGGGCTGTTGGGGACGCTGTATGAAGTTCCCTACAGGGGGGGCTGTATAGCGTTCCCTACGGGGGGCTGTATGGCGTTCCCTACAGGGGGGGCTGTATAGTGTTCCCTACAGGGGGGCTGTATGGCGTTCCCTAAAGGTGGGGCCGTATAGCGTTCCCTACAGGGGGGGGGGCTGTATGGCATTCCCTACAGGGGGGGGCTGTAAGGCGTTCCCTACAGGGGGGGGCTGTATGGCGTTCCCTACAGGGGGGGCTGTATGGCGTTACCTACAGGGGGGGCTGTATGGCGTTCCCTACAGGGGGGGCTGTATGGCGTTCCCTACAGACCCCCCTTTAGGGAACGCCATACAGACCCCCTGTAGATAACGCCATACAGACTCCCTGTAGATAACGCCATACAGCCCCCCCCTGAAGGGAACGCCTTACAGTCCCCCCTGTAGATAACGCCATACAGACCCCCTGTAGGGAACGCCATACAGACTTCCTGTAGGTAACGCCATACTGGCCCCCTTTAGATAACGCCATACAGTCCCCCCTGTTGATAACGCCATACAGTCCCCCCTGTAGATAACGCCATACAGCCCCCCTGTGGATAGCGCCATACAGCCCCCCTGTAGATAGCGCCATACAGCCCCCTCTGTAGATAACGCCATACAGCCCCCTGTAGATAGCGCCATACAGCCCCCTCTGTAGATAACGCCATACAGCCCCCTGTAGATAGCGCCATACAGCCCCCTCTGTAGATAACGCCATACAGCCCCCCCTGTAGATAACGCCATACAGTCCCCCTGTGGATAGCGCTATACAGTCCCCCTGTAGGTAACGCCATACAGCCCCCCTGTAGATAGCGTCATACAGCCTCCTCTGTAGATAGCGCCATACAGCCCCCTCTGTAGATAGCGCCATACAGCCCCCTCTGTAGATAGCGCCATACAGCCCCCTCTGTAGATAGCGCCATACAGCCCCCTCTCTAGATAGCGCCATACAGCCCCCTCTGTAGATAGCGCCATACAGCCCCCTCTGTAGATAGCGCCATACAGCCCCCTCTGTAGATAGTGCCATACAGCCCCCTCTGTAGATAGCGCCATACAGCCCCCTCTGTAGATAGCGCCATACAGCCCCCTCTGTAGATAGCGCCATACAGCCCCCTCTGTAGATAGCGCCATACAACCCCCTCTGTAGATAGCGCCATACAGCCCCCTCTGTAGATAGCGCCATACAGCCCCCTCTGTAGATAGCGCCATACAGCCCCCTCTGTAGATGGCGCCATACAGCCCCCTCTCTAGATGGCGCCATACAGCCCCCCCTGTAGATAACGCCATACAGCCCCCTTTGTAGATATCTACAGAGGGGGCTGTATGGCGTTATCTACAGGGGGACTGTATGGCGCTATCTACAGAGGGGGCTGTATGGCGTTATCTACAGGGGGGGCTGTAAAAAAGGAACTATCTACCAGGGGGGGGAGGTTGTGTGACACCCAGGGGAGGGGGGGGGCCCCAGTCAAAAGTTTGCTATGGGGCCCAGTCTTTCCTAGTTACGCCCCTGGTGCGACTGCTACCTCTGTACTCGCTATAGCCTCGCTCCTGCCACCAGGCATACTCCTTTTGCTGACTTACTCTGAGTTCCACTGTTTTTGGCTGTCTCTGACATGGGGCAACTGTTGCAGACTGGCTCTGTTATTGGGACACTGTTGCAGGCTGGATATTTTATGGGATACTGTTGCAGTCTAACCCTGTTATGAGGGTAGTGTTGCATGCTCACTAAGCTGTGAGAGCATTGGCTGAGTGTTGTTGAGGACATTGTTGCAGGCAGGTCCGATTCTAGCTTTTCTGCTGCCTGAGGCGAAAATTTAAATTGCGCCGCCCAGATTTTGATTGATCCCCCTGGCTGATCTACATCACTATCAGCCACCTACAACTCTTGCAGATGCACCGTTGCCTTGTACTCCCCTGGCATGTGCGGTGCAGCAATGAAGCCGGGCAGAGTACATCTCGGTGCACGGTGTGTGCTCAAGTAGTACAAGGCAATGGCGCATCCAAAAAAGTTGGAGGAGACTGGTAGTGATGTATAACAGCCAGGAGGATTTCAAGCATGAAAAGGTGGGTTTGGAGGCAGGACTATGTGACTCTTCAGGATAGCGGCACCGCCCCATGACCCTTTGATGAGTAAGTAGCATATAGTGTGCGCCGTTTTAAAAGTTTATTTTATAGGTTTTGCTGCATTTGAAAAAAACATACAGGGTAATGTTTGGAAATATTGTCAGGTCATGTATTACTGCATGGTGGTGGTTCAAGGAGTTAAAACTACCTGACAGGTTCCCATTAAATATACAATGAATTAAAAACAATTCTGTCTGCCCTGCAATTTTGTTATTATAAATGTATACTATATAATTACAGCTCCAGAACCAACCCCTGACATATACGGCACCAGAACAAAGCTCAGTACATAAATACATCACCAGATCAAGCTCAGTACATATATACAGCACCAGAACAAAGCTCAGTACATATATACAGCACCAGAACAAAGCTCAGTACATACATAGAGCACCAGAACCAAGCTCAGTACATATATACAGCACCAGGACAAAGCTCAAAGGTCCAAACAATGGTAAGGACATGCTGGGAGTTGCTGTTTTACAAAAAAAATAATCAAACCACCTATCATCTCGCTGCAGTTCATACAGTGACTTCAGTACAGATTAGAGGCAGAATAAACATTTACATTTAGTGACTCACCGGTGACTATCTCAGATTCTAGTTGTTTTTTACTTTTCTTCACCATCCTGTCTAGACCTCTATGATAACTTCTCCCGGCCACAGACCATTTCTGCAGTTTGCCGCTCAGATGTCTTCAGCTTCTCACTTTTCAAACATCTCTGCACCTATAAACAAAGATAAAAGTCTCATGATGCCACGCACTACACCCCTAAATATAATAGTGCCATACACTGCACCTCTAATTATAATAGCACCATACACTGTTCCTGATTATAATAGCACCATACTCTGTGTCCCACACACAGTGCTCCCTGTAGCTAGTGCCCCCATAGAGCTCCCTGTAGATAGTGCCCCCATAGTTCCCCCTGTAGACAGTGCCCCCCATAGATAGTGCCCTACGTAGATCACCCTGTAGATAGTGCCCCACATATAGCCCCCTTTATATAGTGCCTAACATATAGCCCTCTGTATATAGTGCCTCACATATAGCCCCCCTGTATATAGTGTCCCACATATAGCCCCCTGTATATAGTGCCTCAGATAGCCCCCCTGTATATAGTTCCCTACATATACACCACACTGTAGATAGTTACCTACATATAGCCCCCTCTATAGATTGTGCCCAACATATAGCTCCCCCTCTATATAATGCCTCACATAGCCCCCTGTATATAGTTCCCTATATATAGCCCCCTCTATAGATTGTGCCCAACATATAGCCCTCCCCTCTTGTAGAAAATGTGACGCACACTTTTCATAGAAAAAAACAACTTTACATACTCACCTTGATCCCGTTCCCACGCCGTACGGTGGCAATGCAGACCTGCACTCTTCTGAGCTTGTCTGCTGGGGCAGAACGATGCAAGCGACACGATGATGGCATCGTGCCGCTTGCATCGTTGAAAGGCGCTGATTGGCAGGGCAGAATGACTTGCCCCACCAATCAGCGCCTCCTCGCGCTGCTAGCATCATTGAAAGGCGCTGATTGGCAGGGCAAAATGACTTGCCCCGCCAATCAGCGGCTTTCAACAGCGGGAGCGGCGCGCATAGTTGAAAGGCGCAGATTGGCAGAGCAAGTCATTGCCAATCAGCGTCATTGTAATGCGCTGAATTGTCGGGCACGGAACGTGCCCGGCCATTAAGCGCTTTTGCATGTAATTGTATCTTTGTCATATAGACGCAGGTACAATTAGTGCAGGAGGGGGTGACGGTGGCTGGTTTCAGTGGCGCCACCGCCCCCTCAGAGAGGCAGCAGGCCACCGCCTGAGGCGAGATGCTCATCTCGCCTCATGGGCGGTGCGGCCCTGGTTGCAGTGTGGTTCTAATATGGACGCATTGTTGCAGGTTGGTTTCGATATGTTGCAGACTGGCTCTGTTATGGGGAACTGTTGCAGGCAGATGCTGTTATAAGGATGGCTCTGTTTCTGGGGGACTGTTTCAGGCTGATTTTAGTTAGGATGAATTGTTTTAGACTGACTCTGTTGAGGGCATTATTGCAGGCTAGTTTTGATATTTGGGCAAGGTCCCTGGCTCTGGTATGGAAACACTGTGGCACCTGTAAAGGACTGCACAGTTTACAATATATTTACGCCTCTCCCTTGAAGTTATGCATTCAATGACCACCTCCTCACCCACGCACACCTCTTAAAGGGATATTCGCTAGGATATGCCATAACACTCTAAGGGTATGTTCACACGCTAGACTAAAAACGGCTGTAAAATACAGAGCTGTTTTCAAGGGAAAACAGCCTCTGATTTTAGCCCTTTTTAAAGCATCAAGCGTTTTTTTATGCGTTTTTTACGCCCGTTTTTGGAGCTGTTTTTTTATTGAGACGATGAAAATCGGCTCCAAAAACGGCTCAGGAAGCAACATGCACTTCTTTTTTATGGGGCATTTTTTTATGCGCCGTTTTTACAAACGGCGCGTAAAAACCGCCCCCTGGGTACGAAACGCCATTTTTCCCATTGAAATCAATGGGCAGATGTTTTGAGGCATTCAGACCCCATATTTTCAGCCATTTTTCGGGGCGTTTACGGCCCGAAAAATTTCTGAAAATAGGCCGTGTGGACATACCCTAATCAGTGGGAGTCTGATCTCTGAGAATAAAGAGGCCACAGCACTGCAAAACTAAAGGGGTCACAGCCCAAATTCATCAATGCATCCCCTTCATTCTCAGGATCAGTGAGGGTCCCGCAAGTCGAATCCTAGCGATCGGAAAGTGATTAAATATATCCTAGTGATATGCCACCACTTTATATGATAAGAAAACCCTTTAATAAGGCTACGCTGTGTAATTAAGAAGACACCTATTTCTCAACATCCCATTGTAGTGTATGACACAGGTTATCAGGCCCAGACTTCAGGATGCTGCTTTATTCTCCAGCTAGGCAATACACCGACTGAGCCACACCCAGCACTCTGGTCCAAGTCATATAACTTTGTAACAATATGCAGCCAGCAGTTTAACAACTTAAAGAGACTCTGTCACCACATTATAAGTGCCCTATGTCCTACATAAGGAGATCGGCGCTATAATGTAGGTGACAGCAGTGCTTTTTATTTAAAAAAACAATCTGTTTTCACCACTTTATTAGCGATTTTAGATTTATGCTAATGAGTGCTTAATGCCCAAGTGGGCGTGTTTTTACTTTAGACCAAGTGGGCGTTGTACAGGGGAGTGTATGACGCTGACCAATCAGCGTCATGTACTCCTCTCCATTCATTTAGGCAGCGCATAGGGATTCTTTTACAGTAAACAGTAACGAAGTGCAGGGATTGTGAATAGACATCCCGTGGAATGTCTATTCACTGTCTAAACACTTCAGTATTGTTAATGTGTTAGTATAAGACAGCACATAGCGATCTAAAAGGATCCCTATGCGCTGCCTAAATGAATGGAGAGGAGGGCATGACGCTGATTGGTTAGCGTCATACACTCCTCTGTACAACGCCCACTTGGACTAAAGTAAAAACACGCCCACTTGGGCATTAAGCAACTCATTAGCATAAATCTAAAATCGCTAATAAAGTGGTGAAAATAGATCTGTTTTTTTAAATAAGAAGCACTGCTGTCACCTACATTATAGCGCTGGTCTCCTTATGTAGGAGATAGGGCACTTATAATGTGGTGACAGAGCCTCTTTAATAACCCAGATATACTACAACACCTCCTTTCCTTGAAGAAAAGCCTAATTAACATGAACAATTTCTCAATAGTAATAACAGGTTGTACATGTGAAATAAATTGTACAGTAAAACAAATAACATGTTAGATTTGAACCTCTTGTCCATACACATAATCCTTAAGGTACGCAGGTGGCTTTGTTGCGCGCTTGACTCTTGGTGGTTCCGATGTGGATGTTTGTAAAGTGGTGTCAGAGGTATCAGGAGTTCCACTGCTACTTGTGGCTGGTTCTCAATCATCCATCGCTTGGCTTTCTGGCTAAACAAATTTCTTGACAAAAGATGAATTCCGCACTATTGTGCTGCCATCCGAATCCTCCAGAACCACTTGAGTGCCTCTTTTTTCCTTTAATACGTAAGGCTCAGGCTCAAAAGATGGAGACAGTTTGTTAAACCGGTTTGTTTGAAGCAATACTTTATCTCCTTGTTTGAGGCCACTAGTTTGACAATGGCGTCGGTGATTCACATACTGTTGACAACAGATCTTACTTTCTTCATCAACCTCCCTAAAACTCCCATGACCACTGGGAGCTGGAACCACAATATCTGGTAATTTTGTCCTGAATTTGCGAGCCCAAAAATGATCAGCAGGACTGACCCCTGTAGTAGTATGTGTAGTTGTACGATAAGGCAAAAGAAAAAGCCTCAGTTCTTTTTTCCAGTCTTTGCTCTCCAAATGAGCAATTCGTAACGTTTTTAACAGGATCCGGTTCTGGTGTTCCACTTCTTCATTAGCTTGTGGCCAATATGGGGTTGTACGATGATGTACAATGGCATTTAAATTTAGAAAGCCCTGAAATTCCTTGGAAGTAAACTGTGAACCATTATCACAAACCATGGGATGCAAAGATACCTTCCAACCCATCAATTACAGTTGACGAAGTTTCTTTAGTGAGAATTATTACCTCCTGCCAACGTGAATAATAATCCACAACTACTAAAAGGTGGTGTCCAGATGGGATATCACACAGATCAATAGCCAGCTCTTCCCATGGGCTGTTAGGTAAAACTGTAGGTGTGACTGGTTCTGGTTTGGATTTGCTGCCCACCAGCTGACAGGTTCGACATGAGGAGACCATACGTTGCACATCCTTATCAATTCCTGGCCACCAAACTTTCTCACGGACCCGTTGTTTGGTGCACACAATGCCTTGATGTCCCTGGAAGCGATGTCTATTCACTCTCAAGACACTTCAAGTAACGTTAATGTGTGAGCAAGTGACAGCACATCATGATCTAGCAAGATCTCTATGTGCTGAGTACATATATGGAGAGAAGTGTATGACACTGATTGGTCAGCGTCATACACTTCTCTTTACAACGCCCACTTGGTCAAAAGCTAAGAAATGCCCAGTTGGGCATTAAGAAAGTCATTAGCATAAATCTAAAATAGGTCATAACTCCGTCAAAATGTATCATTTTCGAAATAAAAAACACTTCTGTAATCTATATTACAGCACCGATCACATTATGTAGAAGATAGGGCACTTATAATGTGGTGACAGAGCCTCTTTAACCCTTTGATAGGCATGATCACAATGGCTCCATGTATCTTACCTTATACATTTTCTCAACTGCGAAATTTCAGGGTCTACTGCTGAAAATTCTTTGACCTCATATGGTGTCAATGCATGGGGAATGGCCTTAGCAGCAACAAATGCATATATTCCTCTGCTAGGTTATGAGATGGTGCTGAAGCTTGGGACAATCTTGAAAGTGCATCTGCTGCATTTGTAGGCCCTGGTCAGTATTTAACTTTAAAGCGATACGGTAAAAGACGAAGAACAAATCTTTCAATTCTGGCTGATGTTTTTGATCGAGGAGAATATATCACCTCTAACGGCTTGTGATCTGTTACAATTTCAAATTCAAGGCCATAAAGATATATGTGAAACCTTTCACATCCATAAATGACAGCTTAAGCTTCTTTTTCTGTCTGACAATAATTTCTCTCGACATCAGTAATGGATCTGCTTGCATACTGAACAGGTCTGTAGTCACCTACGCGTTGCCTGTGAACTAGGATGGCACCTAAACCCACAGGGCTTGCATCGACCCATACGGCTAAATTCACACCACATTTGGTCAGAAAACCTGAAAGCGTAAGTTTGAAACAAATTGGCGTACAGTATAAAATATACTCCAAACGTGTGCAGTCTCAGCATCCATTAGACATATTGTTTAATTGAATCTGCCCAAAAAAGGCATGCAGTTGCCATCCGTTTAACGGATCAGTATTCTTTTATTTTTTTTAAAAGGGGGATTTAAAAGTTTTGCAAATTCTTTAGATAGATCTAAATGTATTCTGTGCAAACGTATGCCCCTACTGTATAGTTGCAAATATCTGCCACTGACTTCCGTAAGCAATAAAATGTATATACTAACATTCGTTTTTGGTGTATCCCTGTAGCTTTAAAAAGTTTTGCGGCCCGAGAATGTTTATACAGTGAAAAAAAGGTTGAGGTACCTTTTCTTTTTTTGGGACCACACACATACTTCTAAGGGTATGTGCACACACACTAATTACGTCCGTAATTGACGGACGTATTTCGGCCGCAAGTAGTGGACCGAACACAGTGCAGGGAGCCGGGCTCCTAGCATCATACTTATGTACGATGCTAGGAGTCCCTGCCTCGCTGCAGGACAACTGTCCCGTACTGTAATCATGTTTTCAGTACGAGACAGTTGTCTTGCAGCGAGGCAGGGACTCCTAGCATCGTACATAACTATGATGCTAGGAGCCCGGCTCCCTGCACTGTGTTCGGTCCGTGACTTGCGGCCGAAATACGTCCGTCAATTACGGACGTAATTAGTGTGTGTGCACATACCCTTACTGTATGGAAAATGTGGTGTGAACTAAGACTTATTTATCGAAGCAGCCTGGCACTGATAGCCGCGTCATAGTGTGATATCATGTCAATTTAGTTTAAAATAGTGACTGATTGTAGCCTGGGGGGGGGGGGGGGACTTTTTCACTTGGGAGTACTCGGCTTGGAAATGTTGAGAAACATGGATTTAGAGCAGAGGCCCCTGGGGCTGTCATCTGCGGCCCGCGGGACACAGAGCCGCTAGTATCGGCTCTGCTCCGAGACTCTGGAATTCCCTGACATCGCTGTCCACATATGAACAGCGATGTCTGGGGCTTCCCCAGAGCCGGAGTCCCGGGCAGAGCGCTGGTGTCGGCTCTGCTCAGAGACTCTGGAATTCCCTGACATCGCTGTCCATATATGAACAGCGATGTCTGGGGCTTCCCCAGAGCCGGAGTCCTGGGCAGAGCGCTGGTGTCGGCTCTGCTCCGGGACTCTGTGGAATTCCCTGACATCGCTGCCCATATATGGACAGTGTGTCAGGGTCTTGCCCAGAGCGGAGCAGAGCGCTGGTGTCGGCTCTGCTCCTGGACTCTGTGGAATTCCCTGACATCGCTATCCACATATGAACAGCGATGTCTGGGCCTTCCCAAGAGCCGGAGTCCCGAGCAGGGCGCTGGTGTCGGTTCTGCTCCGGGACTCTGTGGAGAATTCCCTGACATCGCTGTCCACATATGAACAGCGATGTCTGGGGCTTCCCCAGAGCCGGAGTCCCGAGCAGAGCGGTGGTGACGGCTCTGCTCTGGGACTCTGTGGAATTCCCTGACATCGCTGTCCACATATGAACAGCGATGTCTGGGGCTTCCCCAGAGCCGGAGTCCCGGGCAGAGCGCTGGTGTCGGCTCTGCTCCGGGATTCTGTGGAATTCCCTGACATCGCTGCCCATATATGGACAGTGTGTCAGGGTCTTCCCCAGAGCGGAGTCCCGGGCAGAGCGCTATTATCGGCTCTGCTCCGGGACTCTGGGGAAGCCTCTGACATTGCTGTCCATAGATCGACAATGATGTCAGGGGCTTCCCCAGAGCAGGAGTCCCAGTGATGTCAGGAGCACAGCTGGAATCCCAGGAAGAGCCTAGGGACTCCAGCTCTGGGGTTGCCGCTGACATCTCTGTCCATATATGGACAGTGATGTCAGGAGCAGAGCTGGAATCCCAGGCAGAGTGCCAGAAGCGACTCTGCTCCGGGACTCCAGCTCTGGGCAAGCCCCTGACATCACTGGGGCAGCCTCTACAGAGGGCACTGGGGCAGCCTCTACAGAGGGCACTGGGGCAGCCTCTACAGAGGGCACTGGGGCAGCCTCTACAGAGAGCACTGGGGCAGCCTCTACAGAGGGAACTTTGGCAGCCTCTACAGAGGGCACTTTGGCAGCCTCTACAGAGGGCACTGTGGCAGCCTCTACAGAGGGCACTGTGGCAGCCTCTACAGAGGGTACTGTGGCAGCCTCTACAGAGGGCATTGTGGCAGCCTCTACAGAGGGCACTGTGGCAGCCTCTGAAGAGGACACTGGCATTATCTAGGGGTGTGTTGCATTATCTACAGAGGGCACTGTGGCCTTATCTACAGAGGGCACTGTGGCCTTATCTACAGAGGGCACTGTGGCCTTATCTACAGAGGGCACTGTGGCCTTATCTACAGAGGGCACTGTGGCCTTATCTACAGAGGGCACTGTGGCCTTATCTACAGAGGGCACTGTGGCCTTATGTACAGAGGGCACTGTGGCCTTATCTACAGAGGGCAATGTGGCCTTATCTACAGAGGGCACTGTGGCCTTATCTACAGAGGGCACTGTGGCCTTATCTACAGAGGGCACTGTGGCCTTATCTAGGGGTGTGTTGCATTATCCACAGAGGGCACTGCGGCAGCATCCACAGAGGGCACTGCGGCAGCATCCACAGAGGGCACTGCGGCAGCATCCACAGAGGGCACTGCGGCACTATCTAAAAAGGGGCTGCCCAATCTTGACATGTGTGCTAACTGAGCCGCCGGACTGCATTTAGCGACACTTAAACTGGAAAGCTGGATTGTTGAAATAAGCACGTGGAGAAATATCTCAAATTTTAAACCTAGCGCTATTATTATTATAGTAATGTAGTATTATTATTCTAGTAATATAGTGTTATAGTAGTTCAAATAACGAATTGATTAACAATAATTTTTTATTGCATCAAATTTGAAAGTAATGCGGCCCGTCAACTTCCCATTTTTTCTATATGCGGCCCACTTACCCGGCCGAGTTTGAGACCCCTGATTTAGAGGATAGTGAAAAACAAAACCTTGAGGGGGTATAAGTGTTTTCTTACACTAATCCATGATATATGCATACATCCCTATAGACTTATCTCATGTATATGTAAGTACACAAACAAATACACCGACCCTCGCTACATCAGCACTGCCATTGAATTTTGTTGCTCTCTTATTTTATCACTTATGTAGGACATATTAATCCTTCTGTTAAAAAATTATTTACTTCTTTACTAATCTTCTCATAGATAATGTGACTGCAGTGTTTCAAATTATAAATAATCAAATACATCCATAACCAATCTCCCAGTTAACCCTTTATGGACTGAGCCATTTTTTATTTTTTGGTTTTTACTCCCCGCCTTACAAGAGCCATAACTTTTTTATTTTTCCGTTAATAGAGTGGTGTGATGGCTTATTTTTTGCAGAAGGAGTTGTAGTTTCTAGTGACACCATTTTAAGTGCTATATAAAATGTACTGGGAAACTGAAAAATAATTATTTGTGGGCTGAAATTGGAAAAAACTGCGATTCCTCCATTGTTTTTTGGTTTTCGTTTTTACGGCTTTCATTGTGCGGTAAAAACAACAACTTAACTTTATTTTGCAGCTCAATACGATTACGGTGATACCAAATGTATATAGTTTTTTTTATATATTACTGCTTTTACAAAAAATAAAACTGTTAAAAAAAAAATAGTTTTGTTTCACCACATTCTGAGAGTCGTAACTGTTTTCTTTTTTCGTAGATTGAGCGGTGTGAGGGCGTATTTTTTGAGGGACAAGCTGTAGTTTTTATTGGTACAATTTTTTGGTACATACAACTTTTTGACCACTTTTTATAAAAAATATTTTTAGAGCTAAGGTGACCGAAAAACAACGATTTAAACTTTTTGTTGTTTACGGCATTCACTGTGCGAGTTAAATAATGGTATAAAGTAATAGTTTAGACTTTTACGGACGCAGCGGAACCAATTTTGTTAATTTTTTTTATAATTCACATTACTTTAGAGGAAATATGGGAAGGTTGGGGGGTTTTGAACTGTTTTTGAACTTTTGAACTTGAACTTTTTTTTTCCAGTACTAATAACTTTATTAAACTTTTTTTTACACAGTTTATTAGTTCCGCTAGGGGACTTGAACCAGCGATCATTAGATCACGGGTAGAATACACTGCAATACTAATGTATTGCAGTATATTGTCATTTTTACAGGCTTCTGTTAAGCCCACAGGCAGGGCTTAACAGAGTTAGGGCTTATTCAGACGAACGGGTTATACATCGCACGGACCTATATTAGTCTATGGGGCCGGGCAGAGAGTTCCGCTGCGAAAAACTCACGACATGTCCATTCTTTGAGCGTATTTCGCGCATCATGCACCCATTGAAGTCAATGGGTGCGTGAAAATCACGCGCACCACATGGAAGCACTTCCGTGGGACGCGCGTGATTCGCGCAATAGCTGTAAAACTAAGAATGTAGTGCTTTTCTGTTTACAAACATCCAAACGGAGTGTCATAATGATGGCGGCTGCGCGGAAATCACGCAGCCGCGCATCATACGGGGCTGACACACGGAGCTGTTAATTGCCTTTTGCGGACGCAAAACGCCGCGTTTTTTGCACGCGCAAAACGCACACGCTCGTGTGAATCCGGCCTTAGAGTGAATGCAGTCCTGGGGGCCTTCATTAGGTCCCTGGGCTGCCATGACAGCCATAGGCACCCTGCAATCTCGTCGCGGGGTGGCCTGATGAGCTGTCGGAGGGGGCTGCCCCCCTCTTTTCAACGCCTCAGATGCTGCTGTCGCAATTGACCGCATTTGAGGGGTTAAATGGGCAGGAACAGGGTGATTGATGTTCCTGGCCATTAGTCCTGTGTGTCAGCTGTAACACACAGCAGACACCCGCTGAGTATGGAGCGCGCTCCATACTTCCCTATGACGCTTATCACGTACATGTGTACATGGCCCGATGAGCTGTCGGAGGGGGCTGCCCCTTTCTTTTCAATACCTCAGATGCTGCTGTCGAGATTGACCGCATTTGAGGGGTTAAATGGCCAGGAACAGCGCGATCGCTGTTCCTGGCCGTTAGTCCCAGGTGTCAGCTGTAATACACAGCTGACACCCGCTCAGCCTGTGACCGCGCTCCATACTTCCCTATGATGCTTATCACGTACATGTAAGTGATAATGCGTCAAGGGGTTAAAGAGGACCTGTCAGCTCTCCTGACATGTCTGTTTTAGTAAATACTTGTATTCCCCATAATATAACAATTGTGGAACCACTTTTCTTAGAACTCTGAGTTGTGCCATTCCTCTGTTATTCCTCCTACAAACTTATGAATAAATGGATTACTGTGTGGTACCAGTTGGGTGTGTCACTACACAGACTTAGGCTGGATTCACACGAGCGTGTGCTTTTTGCACACGCAAAAAACACGGAGTTTTGCCTGCGCAAAAGGCACTTAACAACTCCATGTGGCAGCAGCATATGATGCGCGGCTGCGTGCTTTGCGCGCAGCCGCCATCATTGTGACACTCCGTTTGGATGTTTGTAAACAGAAAAGCACGTGGTGCTTTTCTGTTTTCATTCATCGTTTTCACAGCTGTTGCGTGAATCACGATGGTCGCACGGAAGTGCTTCCGTGTGGCGTGCGTAGTTTTCACGTACACATTGACTTCAATGGGTGCGTGATGCGCGAAAAACACTCAAAGAACGGACATGTCGTGACTTTTACGCAGCGGACTAATGCTGCGTAAAAATCACGCACATGTCTGCACGGCCCCATAGACTAATATAGGTCCGTGCGACGCGCGTGAAAATCACGCGCGTTGCACGGACGTATATCCCGTTCTTCTGAATAAGCCCTTACTCTGTCCAATCAGTGTTCACAGTCTCAGAATCTGTAGGGACATGCACCTTTGACAAGGAGAATGGTGGCACCCAGTTGTCAATTTATTCATACATTTCTTGGAGGAATAGCAGACGAACGGTACAATGCATAGTTCTAAGAAAAGATGCTCCAGATTTGTTATTTTATGTGAAATACAGGTATTTACTAAAAATAGACTTATCAGGAGAAGTGACAGGTCCTCTTTAAAGGGGTTTTCCACTTTCTGACAACTGATGACCTATCCACCGGATAGGTCATCAGTATATGATCGGTTCGTGTCCGACACTCGGACCCTGCACCGATCTGCCACTCCGACTTCCCCCGTGCACCAGATGTTTGGAACGGTATGCAGTAGTTGGAGCCGAAAGCAGATGGCTCCAACCATTGCATAGCGGCCATTCGGCAGAACTGCAGCTCTGCTCCTATTCACTTGAATAGGAGCAGAGCTGCAGTACTGCAGCTCGGTCGCTATTCTTTGACCAGAGCCAGCTGTTTCCGGCAATTTCGTTCGGTGCCTGGATGCAGACGGAATGGGCGGATCGGTGCGGGGTCCGGGTGTCGTACACGCACCGATCATATACTGATGACTTATCTGGTGGATAGTTCGTCAGTTGTTAGAAAGTGGAAAACCCCTTTAAGTCATGTTCACAAGGTCTTAAAATGTAGTATGTATTTATAAAATTATCATTCGAGAATATACACCAGTACGTATTACAAATCAGAAAGTGATAATTACACTCATACTACTGTATATAACACAATGTATTTCAGTAAGTAACATAAAACATTTAAATATTTTAAGTCTACCTCCAATGATGATGACAGCCGCATCACCAGCTAGAAGTTTAAACCTGACGACAGGAGATGCAATTGGTAGAGTAGGCAAGAATGGCTACTGGCATTGCATGGTTGCCTAGCAACAGTGCCACCCACTCTCCAGGATGCATCTCCAGTCATCAATTTTAAACTTCTAGCAGTGAACGTGGCTGTCATCATCATTGAAGATGCAGGTGAGGATCGAGGTTTGAAATATAGGGGGGTGGAAAAAAAAAGGGGAGAATTTCGCTTTATTTTGTGACGCCCCTCGCCACTCGCTTAAAGAGAACCTTTCACCTGCCCATTCATGAGCAGCTGAGTGCACCATGAAATAGGCACTGCTGCACAAACCTTGTCTCACTTTAAAAAAAATTCTATCTTCCTCCGTTATTGAGATATCGGTACCGGTATATTTGGCGACCAATATGTAAATAACCCCCTGAACTGCCAATGAGGCGATCTTTAATTCAAAATGGCATAGCGGCGTGTATCTTATCGCTGTGACACTGTCCAATCAGCTGCGGACAGTGTCACAGTGGCTTGCGCTGTGTGATCTCTCTTGCGAGATAACACAGTCTTTCTTCCAGTGTCTGACAAGAGCTGGAGAGCAGAGTGTGCGCACGCACGCACGCACAGCTCCGCCACCGCCACGGAGCAGAAGAGGAGCAGAATGTGAATTCTTCTACTCTTCTGTTCCGTGGGGGCGGGAGTATCGTCAGTAGCGGCAACGTTAGAGCTGTGGACGCATGCGTGCGGGCGCGTGTGCATGCTCTCATTCTCTTCAGCTCTCGGCAGACAAGGGTGACAAGACTGTGTGATCTTGCAGGAGAGATCACACAGCGCAAGCCGCTCTCACACTATCGGTAGTTGATTGGACAGTGTCGCAGCGATAAGTAACACGCCCCCTTGCAATTCAGAAATAAAGAAATATCGGGCGCCAAATATAACGGCACCAATATCTAAATAACGGAGGAGGATAGAATTTTTTTTAAAAGTGAGACAGGTTTGTTGCAGCAGTGCTTATTACATGGTGCACTCAGCTGCACATGTATATAACTAATAATACCGCCATACAGTGACAATATAGTCCCAGATACCAGTTCTACAAAGGCAGTCTGCAGAGTAATATCACACTGCAGACCATACAAGAGAATACAGGACTAATCAGACGCTGTTATAGTTATAATACATAACAATTAAACATGTCTGTTTTAATAAATACTTGTATTACCCATGAAATAACAATACTTGAGCACCTTTTCTTAGAACTCTGCATTGTGCTGTTCCTCGTTGTATTGCTTTGCACTACAGCTGTAGCTTCACAGTTAAAATGAATTAGTTCCGTTGCAAAAGATCTCCATGTAGGCCAGAACTTATTCATATATTTCCAGGAGGAATAACAGAGGAATGTCACAACACAGAGTTCTAATTAAAGTTGCTCCAGAATTGCTAGCTCATGGGGAATACTAGTATTTACTATAACAGACATGTCAGGAGAGGTGACAACTCCTCTATAAATCCAGTTCTCACATGTCACATCTTCTCTTCATGTAAATGTTCTCTTTCCTTTCTTTCTCCATCCGGCCTAGGCCGCCATGATGAATTCTCCTGTCGAGTTTGTTCCCCAGACATCCTCAGCCCCTCGATTCTGCAGCCATCCGCAGCCTTTATTAAAACACATAAATTCAGTCCCCACAATTAATTCAGACCCCATACCGGACAATTAAATAAATGCAGACCCCAGAGCAGAGCCCAAAATTAATTCAGTCCCCAGTCCAGACCCCTAAATAAATTCAGACCTCAGACCAGACCCCAAAGTTAATTCAGGCCCTAGACCTGACCCTTTAAATACTGAGACACCCGACCCCACTATATACAGTGGATACAAAAAGTCTGCACACCCGTGTTAAAATGCCAGGTTTTTGTCTTGTTACAAAATCAGTCTAAGATTAATCATTTCAGAACTTTTTCCACCTCTAATGTCACCTATAATCTGTACAATTGTATTGAAAAACAAACTGAAATATTTTAGGGTGGAAAAATAAAAATAAAGAACGAAAATAATGTGGTTGCATAAATATGCACACCCTTAAACTAATACTTTGTTGAATTACCCGACAGCATTCAGTCTTTTTGGGTAGAAGTCTATCAGCATGGCACATCTTGACTTGGTATTTGTTGCCCACTCTTCCTTGCAAAAGCGCTCCAAATCTGTCAGATTGCGAGGGCATCTCCTGTGTACAGATTTTCAATGGGATTCAGGTCTGGGCTCTGGCAGGGCCATTCCAAAACTTTGATCTTCTTCTGGTGAAGCCATTCTTTTGTTGATTTGGAGGTATGCTTTGGGGCGTTATCGTGCTGAAAGATGAAATTCCGCTTCATCTTCAGCTTTTTAGCAGAGGCCTGCAGGTTTTGTGCCAATATTGACTGATATTTGGAACTGTTCAAAATTTCCTCCACCTTGACTAAAGCCCCAGTTCCAGCTGCAGAAAAACAGCCACAAAGCATAATGCTGCCTCCACCATGCTTCACTGTGGGTATGGTGTTCTTTTGGTGATATGCAGTGGTGACTTTGCACCAAACATACCTTATGGAATTATGGCCAAAAATTCAACATTGGTCTCATCAGACCATAACACGTTTTTCCACATGCTTTTGGCAGACTTGATGTAGGTCTTTGCAAAACACACCCGGGCTTGGATGTTTTTCTTTGTTAGAAAAGACTTCAGTCTTGCCACCCTACCCCACAGCGCAGACATATGAAGAATACGGGAGATTGTTGTCACATGCACTACACAACCAGTCCCTGCCAGAAAGTACTGTAGCTCCTATAATGTTGTTGTAGGCCTCTTGGTAGCCTCCCGGAAAAATTTTCGTCTTGTCTTTGCATCAAGTTATGAGGGATGTCCAGCTCTTGGTAATATCACTGGTGTGCCAAATGTAATCCACTTCTTGATGACTGTCTTCACTGTGTTCCATGGTATACCTAATGCCTTGGAAATTCTTTGGTACCCTTCTCCTCACTGACGCCTTTCAACACTAAGATACCTTTGATGTTTTATAAGCTCTTTACGGGCCGTGGCTTTTGCTATCACATGTAACAAAGAAAATGTCAGGAAAATCCTAATAGAACAGCTGAACTTTATATGGGGTTACTCAAAATCACTTTAAATAATGTCAGCTGTGTACTGACTACTAATTAACATGATTTTTTGGCATGACAAAAACCTGGCGTTTTAATAGGGGTGTGTAGACTTTTTATATCCACTGTACTTACCAGAATATATATATATATATATATATATATATATATATATATATATATATATATATAAAACAGTGTTGCCCAACTGGCGACCTGCATGTGGCAAACATGTACGTGATTTGTGACGACAGCACGGTGTTCATCCTGTATCTTTCAGTGCTGACGTCATCAGCGCTGGTACTTCCAGGGAGAAGTGTTTCAGACTACGGAAGGACAGTATGCAGAGGGTAGACTAAGAAGCTAGCAGCCATTTTAAATGATTGCAGAGTGGAACAGGAATCAGCTGATCCACAGCATAAACACTAAAAAGAAGGGCATCGGGTGCTTTAACTATACATTCCCCATATTATGTACATTTTTATGGAGAACCGCATGGTCACTTTAAGTAAATTTAATATATAAATGGTTGTCGCTAAAAAGGGTGCACCAAATTAGCTGCAATTAAATTTTATTTCTAAAAAGAAAAAACATTTGCAGATAATGTGGCCCAGTATATTACCATAGTATATGGCCAAATACTACATTATTTACAATAGAGGGGAGGTACTCCATATGCAACTGCAGGGGATAAGGTAACAGTACAAGCGAGTATTTGACAGTGATGTTGATATAAAAATGGCTGTGGTAAGATACAGTGGGAAACAAACTTGTCCATACGAACTTACAATCTTCCATTTAAAGGGTTGCCTGGTTTGGTAAACACATTTTTAAATAGCCTATTAGGGAATAGAAGGAGCTCCCCTGTGCAGGATCCTCATCTATTAACTGGAGCAGAGATCAGCTACAAAGAGCACGTCTATCTTTGGAGGACCCAGCACATCTATTGATTTCAATTAGACCAGAGTAATGCTTCATTTCTCCACTGGTGGTGCTGCAGAGGAACTTTAAGTCCCAGCAGAGGGCCATATTTTGGCCCCTGACAATCAATTAAAGAAGGGATGGGCTTGGGACATGAGAAAGAAGACAGAGCATTTTGGAGCAATGGTGACGCCCTCATTGCTCAAAAATGCTAATTTGCATATATTGATTAAAGTGCTTTTCTCTGCAAAGGAGGTACTCGTGAAAAAGGAAAATAACGTTACATTCAGGTGAGCCTACACTATATTACTCCATTGCTAGTTTGATAAGTACATTTCTGGTGACAGACTCCCTTTAAATGCAGTTAAATGCTTTTTACATTGTTGCTTGACTTTTATGCCAGGGTCTGATTCAGAGGAGAAGCTAGGGGGGGGGGGGGGGCAGGCAGGGCATGTGCCCCGGGCTATACTTAGAGCGGGGCGCCAGGGCCGCACCATCACGCCAGGGACGCTGCCACCCCCTCCTGCACTATAATTGTACCTGCATCTATAGGACACAGGTACAATTAGAAGCAATGAATGGCCGGGTACGTTCCGTGACTGGCCATTCAGCGCCTTTCTACGAGTGAAGCGGCGTGATACTTTGCACCACTTGCGTCGTTGAAAGGCGCTGATTGACAGGGAAAGTCATTCTGCCCAGCCACTCAGCGCCTTTCATAGACTCAAGCGACGTGATCACGTTATCGCGCTGCTTGCGTCGTTCAACCCCAGGAGACCTGCGCAGAAGAGAGCAGGTCTCCATTGCCGCCGGACGGCGCGGGAATGGGATTAAGGTGAGTTTGTATATTTATTTTTTTATCCTAATAAAAAAGTGTGTGGCATTATCTACAGGGGGTGGATTTAACTACGGGGGGGTGGCTTTATCAACAGGGGGGGCTTTATCTACGGGGTGGGGCTTTATCTACGGGGGGCTCTATTTACAGGGGGGCTATATACTGGGGTGGGCTATATGTGGAGCACTATATACAGGGGTGGGCTATCTGTGGAGCACTATATACAGAGGTGGGCTATATGTGGAGCACTATATTCGGGGGTAGGCTATATCTACAGGGGGGCTATAGACAGAGGTGGGCTATCTGTGGAGCACTATAGGGGGTGCTATATGTGGGACACTATATACAGGAGTGGGCTATATGGGGGGCACTATCTACAAGTGGCTGTATGGGGGCACTATCTACAGGGGGCTCTATGGCAGGCACTATCTACAGGGGGCATAGTGTGTGTGTGTGGGACACAGTGTATGGTGCTATTATAATGAGAGGTGCAGTGTATAGCGCTATTATATTTAGGGGCGTAGTGTGTGGTATAATGAGAACTTTATCTTTGTTTATAGGTGTAGAAATGTTTGAAAAGTGAGACGCCGAAGACATCTGAGCGGCAAACTGCAGAAATGGGCTGTGACCGGGAGAAGTCATCATAGAGGTCTGGACCGGATGGAGAAAAAGAACTAGAATCTGAGACGTCACCGGTGAGTCACTCAACGTAAATGTTTATTCTGCCTCTAATCAGTACTGTAGTCACTGTATGATTTGCAGCGAGATGATGGGTGTTATGATTATGATATGATTTTTTTTTTGTGAAGCAGCAACTCCCAGCATATCCTTACCATTGTTCGGGCCATTCTGGGAGCTGGAAACAATTTAGTGCAAACCTATATGGCAGGGGTTGCACTAAATTGAGCTGTATTTGTGCTTGTGTTGGAAATAAGTATTTGATCCCTTGCTGATTTTGTAAGTTTGCCCACTGTCAAAGACATGAACAGTCTAGAATTTTTAGGCTAGCTTAATTTTACCAATGAGAGATAGATTATATAAAAAAAAAAACACAGAAAATCACATTGTCAAAATTATATATATTTATTTGCATTGTGCACAGAGAAATAAGTATTTGATCCCTTTGGCAAACAAGACTTGGTGGCAAAACCCTTGTTGGCAAGCACAGCAGTCAGATGTTTTTCGTAGTTGATGATGAGGTTTGCACACATGTTAGATGGAATTTTGACCCACTCCTCTTTGCAGATCATCTGTAAATCATTAAGATTTCGAGGCTGTCGCTTGGCAACTCGGATCTTCAGCTCCCTCCATAAGTTTTCGATGGGATTAAGGTCTGAAGACTGGCTAGGCCACTCCATGACCTTAATGTGCTTCTTTTTGAGCCACTCCTTTGTTGCCTTGGCTGTATGTTTCGGGTCATTGTCGTGCTGGAAGACCCAGCCACGAGCCATTTTTAATGTCCTGGTGTAGGGAAGGAGGTTGTCACTCAGGATTTGACGGTACATGGCTCCATCCATTCTCCCATTGATGCGGTGAAGTAGTCCTGTGCCCTTAGCAGAGAAACACCCCCAAAACATAATGTTTCCACCTCCATGCTTGACAGTGGGGACGGTGTTCTTTGGGTCATAGGCAGCATTTCTCTTCCTCCAAACACGGCGAGTAGAGTTAATGCCACAGAGCTCAATTTTAGTCTCATCTGACCACAGCACCTTCTCCCAATCACTCTCAGAATCATCCAGATGTTCATTTGCAAACTTCAGAAGGGCCTGTACATGTGCCTTCTTGAGCAGGGGGACCTTGCGGGCACTGCAGGATTTTAATCCATTACGGCGTAATGTGTTACCAATGGTTTTCTTGGTGACTGTGGTCCCAGCTGCCTTGAGATCATTAACAAGTTCCCCCCGTGTAGTTTTCGGCTGAGCTCTCACCTTCCTCAGGATCAAGGATACCCCACGAGGTGAGCTTTTGCATGGAGCCCCAGATCGATGTCGATTGACAGTCATTTTGTATGTCTTCCATTTTCTTACTATTGCACCAACAGTTGTCTCCTTCTCACCCAGCGTCTTACTTATGGTTTTGTAGCCCATTCCAGCCTTGTGCAGGTCTATGATCTTGTCCCTGACTTCCTTAGAAAGCTCTTTGGTCTTGCCCATGTTGTAGAGGTTAGAGTCAGACTGATTAACCCCTTAACGCTCCATGACCTACTATTAGGTCATGCTAACTGTAGCGTTCGCGCTCAGTGACCTAATAGTAGGTCATGGAGTAAACACGGCGCCGTTCGCGCGGGGCGCGTTCATGAGCTGTGATAGCTGCTGTTTCGGACAGCAGACTATCACTGCTCAATGTGCCGGGACCGATCACGGAGCTCCCCCGCCGATTAACCCCTCAGAAGCCGCGTTCAATAGCGATCGCGGCTTCTTAGGGGTTAATCCGCCATCGCCGGCCTGCTACACGATAGCGGCCGGCGATGGTGACTATGGCAACCGGACACCAAACAATGGCGTCCGGCTATGCCATAGACGGAAGCCTAGTGGGTCCTGACAACGTCAGGACCCACTATGCTTGCTGTCAGTGAGTAGCTGACAGCTCTAATACACTGCACTACGCATGTAGTGCAGTGTATTAGAATAGCGATCAGGGCCTCCTGCCCTCATGTCCCCTAGTGGGACAAAGTAATAAAGTAAAAAAAAAGTTAAAAAAAGATGTGTAAAAATAAGAAAATAAAAGTTTTAAAAGTAATAAAAGTAAAAGTCCCACTTTTTCCCTTATCAGTCATTTATTATTAATAAAAATATATAAACAAACAAATAAACTATACATAATTGGTATCGCCGCGTCCGTAACGGCCTGAACTACAAAATTATTTTGTTATTTATCCCGCACGGTGAACGCCGTAAAAAAAAATATTAATAAACCGTACCACAATCACAATTGTTTGGTCACTTCACCTCCCAAAAAATGGAATAAAAAGAGATCAAAAAGTCGCATGTACCTAAAAATGGTACTGATCGAAACTACAGTTCGTTACGCAAAAAATAAGTCCTCGCACGGCTTGATTGATTGAAAAATAAAAACGTTATGGCTCTTAGAATAAGGTAACACAAAAAGTGAATGATGGTTTACAAAACGTATTTTATTGTGCAAACGCCATAAGACATAAAAAAAAACTATAAACATCTGGTATCGCCGTAATCGTATCGCCCCGCAGAATAAAGTGAATATTTTATTTATAGCGCACGGTGAACGCTGTAAAAAAAAAAGTATACAAAAACAATAGTAGAATTTCTGTTTATTAGTCACCACGCCACCTAAAAATGGAATAAAAACTGATCAAAAAGCCGCATTCCCCCCATGAAAACTACAATGGATTCCTCAAGGGGTCTAGTTTCCAAATTGGGGTCACTTTTGGGTGGTTTCCAATGTTTTGGCACCACAAGACCTCTTCAAACCGGACATGGTGCCTAATAAAAAAGAGGGCTCAAAATCCGCTAGGTGCTCCTTTGCTTCGGAGGCCGGTGCTTCAGTCCATTACCGCCCGAGGGCAACATGTGGGATATTTCTCTAAACTGCAGAATCTGGGCAATAAGTATTAAGTTGCGTTTCTCTGATAAATCCTTTTGTGTTATAAAAAAAATGGTATAAAAAGAGTAAATTTCACCTCTACTTTGCTCTAAATTTCTGTGAAACACCTAAAGGGTTCATAAACTTTCTAAATGCTGTTGTGAATACTTTGAGGGGTCTAGTTTCTAAAATGGTGTGTTTGATAGGGGTTTCTAATATATGGGCCCCTCAAAGCAACTTCAGAAATGAACTGGAACCTAAAAAAATAAATAAATGAGGCAATACTTCGCTTCTTACATTATACTGACAATGAGCCGCGCCCACCCCGAGATGACCCCAGTTTTGACCGTTTGTATAAACGGAGACCCCTATTAGACCGTTTCAGTGCCCGGTTTTCCCAAGCATACACCCCCGAGAAGTGTTTTTCTATTGATGAGTCCCTGGTACATTTTAAAGGGAGGGTTCAATTCCGCCAGTACCTGCCAGGTAAGAGGGCAAGGTATGGCGTGAAGATGTATAAGCTGTGCGAGAGTACATCAGGGTATACCTACAGGTTTAGGATATATGAAGGAAAGGCCACCCCCAAACCAGACTGCATCCTGGACTACAATAGGTACATGGGAGGGATGGACTTGTCAAATCAAGTCCTGAAGCCCTACAGCGCCATGCGGTGTGGTATAAGAAGCTGGCCGGGCACATCATACAGATGGCTTTGTACAATGCGTACGTGCTACGTCGATGTGCAGGCCAGAGGGGAACTTTCCTGGAATTTCAAGATCTAATCTTTAGGGACCAGGAAGGGGGGGCACCCAGTACTTCTGGAAGCGAGGCCACACGCATCGTACCAGGGCAACACTTTCCAGGAGAAGTTCCCCAAACCGGTGGAAAGGGAAAGAGTCAAAAGAGGTGCAGAGTCTGCTATAAGAGGGGGATAAGGAAGAACACAATATACCAATGTGACATTGACCCCACAGGTACTGTGTAAAAGATAATGCGCAGCAGATGGTGCAGTGTGAGATTTGCAATTTAATATATATATATATGCCATTTCAGTGTCCAATATAGTGTGCCCAGCATGCGCCACCGGAGATATACACCCCTTAAATTGTAATGTGGGTTCTCCTGGGTACGGCAATACCCTACATGTGGCTGTTATCAGCTGCCTGGGCATACGGCAGGGCTCAGAAGGGAAAGATGAGGGGGGTAAGCTGTGCGGAGTGCATCAGGGTAAATTAAAAATCAAGGGATGTATGATACATTTTAAAACAATCTTTTATACAGAGCTCTGGTTTTTCGGGCATGGCAGTAGATGAAGGCAAGAGGGGTTGTTGAAAGTTGGGCGCCAATCTAGGAAGTCGTCTCTCCTGTTCTAATTTATAATATTTCCCATTGCTGGTCACTAGATGGAGCTATTCCCAAAATTGCAGCATTGCATGTGGTAAAGCAACCACATTGCTTTATGCTGCAAAATTGGGTAAAAAGCCCTCGCTCTAGTGAGCTCTCAGCATCCCCCCCTCCTTTATCCTGGCTAGTGCCGGGATAAACGAGGGGTTTGAACGGTCTAACCTCCTACACTGTGTGTCGCCATTTTTTGAGCTAACACACAGTGTAGTAGGTTTACATACAGTAGTAAACGTACACAAACACGAACATACATATAAATCTCTTACCTGCTCCTGCCGCCGCGGCTCCCTCCGGCCCGTCCGCTCCGTCCGCTGCCGCTGGTCCAAGTGCACAAGTCCGGAAGCCGCGACCGGAAGTAGTAATCTTACTGTCCGGGCGCGACTTCCGGTCCACAGGAAAATGGCGCCGGACGGCGCGCATTTCAAATTGGACTGTGTGGGAGCGGCGCATGCGCAGTTCCCACACAGACGGCGTACATTGAAGTGGATGGGACGGGAGCCGTTCGCAGTCCCTATGGGACTGTGGCTGCCGTATTCCATGTCTGTATGTGTCGTTAATCGACACATACAGAAATGGAAAAAAAAATGGCAGCCCCCATAGGGAAGAAAAAGTGTAAAAATAAGAAAAAGTAAAACACAAACACACAAATAAATATAAACATTTTTAATAAAGCACTAACATCTTTAACATATTAAAAAAAAAATTGTGATGACACTGTTCCTTTAAAGGGGTTTTCTCACAAACATGTATCCCTAATCCACAGGATAGGGGATACATGTGTGATCGCTGGGGGTCTGACCCCCAGCGATGAGGAGAACGGGGAGCCGAAAGTCCCCCCAAGTGCTCCATAAGAATGCAGCGCAAGTGCGCATGCTCGACCATTAATGGAGCGCTGGCCGAGCATGAGCACCAGCGGTCCATTCTTATGTAGCACATCGGGGGACTTTTGGTCCCCCGTTCTCCCCATCGCTAGGGGCCCCAGTGGCTGGACCCCCAGCGATCACACATTTAACCCCTTATCTTGTGGATTAGGGATACATGTGTTTGTGGGAAAACTCCTTTAATTTGTAATATATGATGTTTCAGATCCTTATTTGGTCACGTGCTGCTGCAGCCAATCGCTGGCCTCAGCGGTGATGCTGCCATGAATGGCACGTGATCGCTGAGGCCAGCGATTCACTGCAGCTATGGGGGCATCTATTGAGCACCATACTCTATGGGCGCATCTGTGTTGGCATTATACAGTATGGGTGCTATTATGGGGGCATTATATCGTGTAGTGGCAGCTATGGGGCATTATACTGCATGGGAGGTACTATGGGGGCATTATACTGTGTGGGACGCACTATCGGGGTATTATACTGTGTCGGGGCATCAATGGGGGCATTATACCGTGGAAGGCACTATGGGGTATCATGCAGTGTGGGGGGTCAGCTATAGGGGCATTATACTGTGTAGGGGGTTCTATGGGAGAATTGTACTGTTTGGGCTGAAGCGGGTGTGTATGGGCGGGGTTAGAGGCGTGAATTAACAGGGCAAAAATTTGCTACACGCACCGCTTCAGTTGTCCCTCTTTACGAAACTGAAAAGTTGGGAGGTATGGCGTTTGTGCTATCCTTCGAGCGTATAAGTTTTTAAACACTAAAAAACGATTGAAACGTATAGCTCGGCATATACATAGTCTATAATGGGTCAAACGTAGACCAAAATAGCATCCGTTTGGTCCATGTTTGTCATGGTTTACGTTGGGATACTGTTTTTTTTAAATACTGAAAAGCGTAGCCTGCTACGCTATTCTGTACTTCAAAAAAAGGTATATGCGATGCAACGTGTTTTTAAGTATTGAGCTCAATGGATGACATATGCAAACATAATGCTGTACGTTTCTATCCATTTACATACAGTAAATCTATCCGTTGTTTTTGTTTCAGTGTTCACTTTAAAAAAACGTACACTTTTTTTAGGTAAAAAACGGACAGAGTATACGCTAAACATACACGCTATAAAAAAAACACAGGCGTAAACAGAAAATGGTACACGTTTGTATACGTTTTCAATGGTCCACACTTTTATTAAAAAAACATATACGCTCAGTGGATAGCACAAACGCGATGTGAATGGGCCCTAAGGCTCTGCTCCTAGGAGGCCCATAGGTTCCTAAACTATATAGAACAGCAGAACCATAGCTGACCATAGACACAAGATAAATGTCAACCAAAACTGATTATTACTATTGATTTGTTCGACCTTCGGCCATAAATAAATAATGTTCTTACATCCAAGAAACTGACAACTGCCTGACAATCTGTTGAAATATGATCCACCATGTGTCATTTTAGTACCAATGGCCTTACTGCCTGCTGATTGGACAATATAACAGCGCATGGTCTTAATACTTGTACTTCCATGATAATGTTTGTCAGAAACGTTTGAAGTCGTGTTGGGCAGAACTGCAGTCATATGACGGAACAGGTGGCTGATTTTTATCTAATGCCTATGGTCAGCTGATTTAGCACAGTGATATAAGGCTAAATATAACACTGCGCACTATGGGAGAGACTATGTGGGACGGATGTTATTGTATGACTTTACAGCAGGATCCATCAGAGGGTACCATTTAAGGTATATGTCAAGAAAACCTCACAATGTATACACCTGATGTACATTGCAAACGCAGTGTAGAGAGACCCTAATTATTCTATACAGAGTTATCTTGATATACAAATGAATACTTGATATGTCAATTGTATAGAGATCTAGGACAGAGTGATGTCATCACATGATGTCATCACCAAGTTTTACAAGGCATACCAGTAAGGGCACGTTCAGACGTGGTGGAGTTTTTCCGCTGTAAATGTTGGTGCAGATTTGCGGCAATTACGCAACGAATCTGCACCAACATTTGCATATTTGACAGGTAATTCAGACGTTGCAGAAAACACAGCGGACTTGCCACAGATTTCAGTTTTTGCATTGCAAAATTCCGCTTCTTCTACACAACTGATAGTGCATGCTGCGGAGGGAAAATTCCGCACCGCAGCCTATTTTCCGCAACGTCTGAACTAACTTGCCTAAAAATGTATTGAAACAAATGGAAAAAACGGCTGCTGGAGAATTTCCACTGCGAACTGTCCGCTGCAGAATTCCACAGCAATTCCGCCACGTCTGAACGTGCCCTAACACTAATTGTGCTTTTTTTGTTGCGTTTTTTTCTTCGTTGACTTCAAGGGGGAAAGAAAAATCGCAACATGAAAAATGCATGTAAAAAAATGCAGTATACATACAACAAAAAATGTAGAAGGCTAATATGAATGAGGCCTACAAGACTGCTTGTAAATATAATCTGGCTTTGGGTAGTAACAGAGGGATTTAGCTGCAGCTGTATCGTAGCAGGAGAGGGACATTTCTTTGCGTCCTGATTGGTGACTCGGTTTGTGAATGCAGTGCTTTGTCCTCTGTATCAGTCCCCACCACCCTAATATTACAGGTCTAAAGTTAGGAAGACGTGAGATTCAGTGAGCTATTGAATGGAAAAGAAGGGCCTTTTTCATTCTAAATGAATTAATTCATATCGCTCCTGTGCTCACCCAGAAAAGCATATTTTGTACACGCTCATGGTAAATGTCACGTGCAGTAGCTCTATTTCTGCGGTGAACGATCAAACTACCAGCTATGAAACTTTAATGTTTTCTAAGCCTCTAATGCAACAATGATACCAGTATACATATGGTTTCTATTAAACTTGTTTTTAACGTGTATTAATCCTGGAGCCTCGCTGCATGGCCCCACTTGTTTTTAGTTGTACCTGGAATCTCTAGGTTCAATATTTCCTCTTAGCAAAATTCTTGCTCTGAGAATAATAATTTTAGGTACTCTTTTTTTATTATTACATATATGAAGGTTCTTGACTTAGAAAAACAAATCTTTTAGTTTGTAAATCATATGAATAAAGTAAGCACTATATTGTTATCACTAAATTACCTTATATCATCATTTTGACAATGTATTATACATTTCACTATTTTATGGCAATACAAATACAGTGACATATGGCTGGTTTCACAAACATTGTTTTGCATTATTTTAGGTGGTGTATTTTTCTGCCTTTTTGGGGCCTTTTTCTTGAGCTAAAAGGCTTCGGCCACATGTTAATTCTATAGTGAAATCTAAAAATGTCTAGATGCACAGTGTTGTGGTTTGTGGCATTTTTGTAAAATTTTAAAAAATATTAAAGTATTTATCAAAACGCAGCATGCTCAAGCTACAGCATTTTCTCGGGCGGGTTTTCTCCTAGGCTTCTCAATAGAAATTTAATGGCAGGAAAAAAATGCCATAAAAAAATCTTAAAACGGCTGACATTTTTCCATATGCGTTTTAAAACACAAAATAACACTATGTGAAGGAGGCTTAATTTGTGCTCAAACTATAATTAGATAGACAAACGAATGAATGGATAGATAGATAGATAGATAGATAGATAGATAGATAGATAGATAGATAGATAGATAGATAGATAGATAGATAGATAGATAGATAGATAGATAGATAGATAGATAGATAGATAGATAGATCATTTGGAAGAGGAAATGGGGTGGGGGAGTTTGTATAATAAATATGAACGCTAGGAATTGGTGGGGAAGGTGTGCGACAGGAGTCAATTAAATGGGTGATTGTCCATCCAACAGCTATTAGACTGACTATACTCATAGTGATAGCAGGGCCGCCATCAGTAATTTCGGGTATCATACAGTCAAAGAGTCTGGGCCCCAACACCTTACTACCAATGAGATGCAAACTCTCAGGGGCTCTGAGGGGGGGGGGGCAGAGCAGAGACAGTAGGTGGGCAGGGGCTCTGTCAGGGAAAAAGGGGAAGAGACTATTTGCCAGAACTCTATGGGGTGGGGGGGGGGGGGGAAGGCTAGGGGAACAGAAAGTATCAGTGGTGGAAGGGGGCCATGGGGAGACGCAACCTGACAGGGTAGTGGGGAGACAAGTGGGCAGGGGCCCTGTGGATGGGGAAAGGGGGAGATAGTAGGAATGCAAGAGGGGGCAACATAAAAAAAATCCTTGCACTGAAGCTACTGCCTGTAAAGTGCACGGTCCCTGATCAAGATGCAGTGCTGAGTCCTGCTTCTGACCCCTGCAGGCTCTTAGATCTCCCACCGCCACAGCACACCTAGATGAAGTCTCCACCTCCTCCTTACACATGGCACCCATGTCACCAGAGTAGGCCCAAACCTGATGCAAAAATTAATTCAGACTTCCAACCAGGCTCTTAACCCCTTCCTGCATTTTGGATGTACCTGTACATCCATTTTAGCGGTGCCTTACCGTAAATGTGCACACAGTTACATCTATTGGATGGCGCAGGAGCTGTGACCGCACCATCCAGAGCAGCTGCCAGGTGTAATATACTGCCAACATCTTGCTCCAACGCCCAAGAGCAAAGTTACCTTAGATCCCGACCATTTAACCCCTTAGACGCCAGGGTCAATAGCAGCCGCAACATATAGGTAGTAAGACAGAAGGAGGGGGCTCCCTCTGTCATCCATCGGCACCCTGCCATACGATCACAGGGCACTGATTGGTTGCTGAGGCATAGGAAAGGTCCCTTTTTTCATAAAATGTGGTTTTATTAAGCAAAAGTAGTCAAACATAAAAAAAAGATAATCATACCAACCCATAGAATAAAAGTAACATGTTATTTATCCCACACGGTGAATGGTGCAATATTTATAATACAAAAAGATAATGGCGGAATTGATGTATTTTTCAATTCCCCCAGAAAGAGATAATAAAAGTTAATCAATAAGTTATATTTACTACAATATATTGCCATTGAAAAATACTACTTATCCCACAAAAAAAAAACCCTCATACAGCTACATTGACAAAAAAACGAAATAGTTATTGCAGCGACACAAAAGCCAAAAAAATCCTGCAATCCTAAGGGGGTTCAATTAATTTAGACCTTTAATTTATTCACGCCCTTAAATTAATTCAGACCCCAACGTCCAGACCAGACCCCTAAATTAATACATATTCCTAACTAGACCCCTAAATTAATTCAGACCTTAAACCAGAACCCTAATTTTATACATATTCCTAACTAGACCCCTAAATTAATTTAGACCCCAGACCAATAAAAAAAAATGTCCTCCCCTATGTGCTTGCTGCCCCCGGGTCCTCTTGTCACTTCACTTTCGGGCGCCTCAAGCTCCTGAAGTTGGTTTATGGGTAAACTCTCTTTTACACTGGCCAATTATCGGGCAAACGAGCGTTGATCGTCGCTCATTTTCAAGGACGGGCCGTGTAAAAGGACCTTAAAGAGGCTCTGTCACCAGATTTTGCAACCCCTATCTGCTATTGCAGCAGATCGGCGCTGCAATGTAGATTACAGTAACGTTTTTATTTTAAAAAAACGAACATTTTTGGCCAAGTTATGACCATTTTTGTAGTTATGCAAATGAGGCTTGCAAAAGTCCAAGTGGGTGTGTTTAAAAGTAAAAGTCCAAGTGGGTGTGTATTATGTGCGTACATCGGGGCGTTTTTAATACTTTTACTAGCTGGGCGTTCTGATGAGAAGTATCATCCACTTCTCTTCAGAACGCCCAGCTTCTGCCAGATCACGCTGTGACGTCACTCACAGGTCCTGCATCGTGTCAGACGAGCGAGGACACATCGGCACCAGAGGCTTCAGTTGATTCTGCAGCAGCATCGGCGTTAGCAGGTAAGTCGTTGTAGCTACTTACCTGCAAATGCTGATGCTGCTGCAGAATCAACTGTAGCCTCTGGTGCCGATGTGTCCTCGCTCGTCTGACACGATGCAGGACCTGTGAGTGACGTCACAGCGTGATCTGGCAGAAGCTGGGCGTTCTGAAGAGAAGTGGATGATACTTCTCGTCAGAGCGCCCAGCTAGTAAAAGTATTAAAAACACCCCGATGTACGCACATAATACACTTTTACTTTTAAACACACCCACTTGGACTTTTGCAAGCCTCATTTGCATAACTACAAAAATGGTCATAACTTGGCCAAAAATGTTCATTTTTTAAAAATAAAAACGTTACTGTAATCTACATTGCAGCGCCGATCTGCTGCAATAGCAGATAGGGGTTGCAAAGTCTGGTGACAGAGCCTCTTTAAGAATATGCCCTGGATATATGTCCTGGACATATGCCCTTAAATAATATGGCGGCTGGAGTGCCTTTGTTTCATACTGAGCATGTCTGCTTTCTTTCTGTGGTTGGTCCTTTTCCAAGACGGCGCCTGTTATATCGTGTTTGTACTGCGCATTGCATCTCTAGTTTATCTCTTGTCAATTAGCATACACAAATATGCGCAGTTGAGTGCACTGGACACTGGTCTAAGCGTGTGTGCCTCATACGAATGTAGTAGAATTATTAAATATGGGGTTAATTGCTACTCCAAGACGCTGAGTAATGATTACACAGCTGCACTGTATATTGATTATGAGGATTATTATTGCTAAAAGTGATTTTATACTGTATATTGAGTATTGATTGTTTAATACAACTGTTGCACTTTATCACAGAGATGGGGATCTGTACACAGTATTTGGTATAAATGTATTGCTTTTTAAAAATTTGTAATTGATTAATTGTTGATATATATGCTATGTCCCTATATATACTTGTTCATTTGTACTGTTACTTTGCTTCAGAAAAGTTCTATATAGGACTGAAACATCGCATATGAATTAAACAAACCACTTTTTTTTCCCTTTTGCAAATTGTAGCGCAGCCTCTCTTTTCCTATTATAAGAAGACCCTTATCCCGGATCCTAGCATTTGCATCCGCTCTGCACCTTGATTTGCACTTTTCTTTAGATAGATAGATAGATAGATAGATAGAAAGTCCACGATCCAGCAGCACCAGTCAAACCTGTGGAAGGGTGCGCGCCCTGGGAGCCCGACCACTGCTCCAAATCCAAGCCCAGTCGTCCAAAGATAGGCAGCACTCCAAGTTTTAGTGAAAAAATGGCTTTTATTTAGCCCTTGTGTCATTTTTTCACTAAAACTTAGATCGATAGATAGATAGATAGATAGATAGATAGATAGATAGATAGATAGATAGATAGATAGATAGATAGATAGATAGATAGATAGATAGATAGATAGATAGATAGATAGATAGATAGATAGATAGATAGATAATTTAGGTATATTGCAGAGGTATTTTGCCCTAGAGGATAATAGCTCCACAATACAGTACTGTGAGGAGGCACCATACCTTGGCACACAAGTGCCTATGACACCTAGTATGAAACTGTAGGGGTGACGTGTGTTTATGTGCCCCACATAAGCTATGCCACGTGCATGAAGCCTAAAGTTGGCAAGATATGTTGAACATCATGAAAATGCGGAAATTTCCCTCAAATTAAATTACTTCATAAGCACAACTATTTATACACCTTTTGACCCATATCTTTGATTCTTATAAAGTTGCGAATTCATAATTATATTATTATAATCTACATATAGCATGTAATTAGAATCATATATATATACAGGATAAAAAAAAATGCACCGTCGAAACTTAAATATCATTCCTAGAAACGTCCATGTGTGAAAGGTGGATAAAAGGTGCTATGTCTTTATCCTGCAAGTTACATGAGGTAACTAGTCATTATAAGTTAATAAGGGCAGAGTAACCTATGTTTTGTGAGATAAGATGACAACTCATACTTGGCATTCTAGGAATTGAGACAGAGAAATGACCCTTAGTTACTCAGTCTTCTTGGAAATGCACTATTCACATTCTCATCATAATGCTTCCATTCTTTAGAATATTGAATAAAAAAAATGTATGCAATGTTACAGGTATATATGTACTGTAATTTATAACCGCCAACAATATGACATCCTATCGTAGTCATACCATATACTGTGGCAATACATACTAGTCTTTCTCAATGGATTAGAATATCATCAAAAAGTTAATTTATTTCAGTAATTCAAGAAAAAAAGTGAAACTCTATATATTACATAGATTCATTACACACAGAGTGATCTATTCCCAGCATTTTTTTCTTTTGATGTTTATGGCTAACAGTAAGGATATGTCTCTGTTTTCTTGTTATCTTGTTATCCTCCGCCAGACACGCTGACCTCCATTGTGGTGACATACTACTTCTATCCGAGCAAAATCCAGGCTACGGTATCCTTGGTAATTGTGGGCTTGTAAAATATTGTAGCTCTCAGAGACATTAATTCTTTTTCCAAGTTTCATTACTTACTCAACAATATTCTACCACACAAACATAAACATGCACTCTACGCACACACATGCTCTATACCCCAAACATTAACATATAATAACCCGCACAGTAATCACCAGACATACCTGTAGTACATAGAGTTGATACTTTATACTCACATGTAGTACATTAGCATACCATTAGAGATATGAATATCACCAATTTCCATGTACAAATACTATTTGCTGCAGATCACCAGGTCCTATGGAACATAAACGCTACTAATCAGTATACACCATCCAGATCAGAGTGTACAACAGCAGACTATTCCATGATTCCGGTGATCTAGGCAATGCTACACACTAACATACTCTATGTCACTAAACTATTATAATTCGATACCTTTTCCTAATAAACAGAACAATTAAATCCATGATGCTACGGCCGGCTCTAGTGTGACACAGCCCCTGACGTCACGTCACTTAGCATAATGATACGCCCATAACATTCACTCCCCACTGGCCGCATACGACCAACCTGTCAGCAACGTCCACTACGTGACGTAGACGCCACAGTCATAGTGCCGCCCATCGCTCCACCCACATCACATAAAACGGCTACCTCCAGCTATGATGCTTTGCGCCATTGAAAAACATAGCGCCAACGACCGGATACACCAGGTACCGGGAGGACTAAGGTAAAAACTTATGTTAAGTAGCGTACTCTACATATGTATAGAGACTGTAGGTGAGGTCTGGGGACACACGGAAGGAAGGTTGGACATTGGTTTCCCTAGCAACATAGAAACACTCACACACAGAGAACACGCCTCTGAGGCTGTCTATGTACAACGTGATATCCCTCGCATACGATTTTATACTCAATAATAATATACACATTTCACCAATGTTTCACCCACACTAAGAATGATATATACGTATTCAATTTCGGGACCATATTCCTTAACACCAAGTCCAGATGTGAATTAGGTTCACAATAAACCCATCTTACCTTGTGCCTGCTACTGACGCTTGTTCTTTCCTGTAGTGCATAACAGGAGAGTGAGCAGATCTCTAACACAGACTGTATTTGTATTCATTTTCTTGAAATTCCCTGACATTGTTTCCTATGCTAGGATGTCTTTCCTCTATGTACATATATTATCATATATTATACATTATATCATTGTACATATGCTATACAATATATCTTTATATTATGATATGTATATCACGCTACCTTCCACGATGTATTACCTCTATGTACAATGTCTGCACACATAGATGCTGTTTCCAATTTTATTTTGATACAAATTTTTCTTTAAAAGTTTTTTATTTATGATATAGGACTTATATGAAATGTATACATTTACATGATGCTAATATCTTTTTTGCAATATAATTTGCTCCGATAGTGCCTGATGAAGGTCTAAGTTACAACCGAAACGTCGCACGCACTAAGCCTCTGGCATCAACTATTGATTAAATAAAATTCAAGAATTTTCAAAAATCACTAACTTGTGTGCCCAATACTTCTTTGTTATACGATTGGGTTGGGACCCTATTTGTGCACCTACCTTGGTCTTGTGCGATCTGAACCACTACTGAACCACTTGCTGCTGGGTCTAACTAGACCCAGCACAGCCCTATTAGTGACAATCCACTGTGCAGCCCCAGTTACAGTGGAAAAAGATGGTGTAAAAGAAAGAAAAAAAAAATATTTAAAGTTCCCCAAAGGTCTTTTCTGACCATTGCGGGACAGACCATAGTAATAAAAAAATAAAAGTAAAGTAAAGTGCAAAAAAAATTAATAATAAATACACATAGAATACCCACCCCAAAAAAACGTTCCCCCCCGCCAATCATTGTCGTAACGCTAGCCCTGACCCAATTACCCTAATATAGACATGTAATATATTAACATTTACGGTAGACAATGATGATCACAAATAAAAGGTCTATTTTGGAGTAAAACTATGTTATTACCAAAAAAAATAGCTGAAAATTAAAAAAGCTTATTTTTTTACTATTATTTTCAAAGTTTAAGCCTAAAAATTCTAAAATAGCAAAAAGGATGTGTATAAAAATGAACGGAAAAAAAACAACGCAAAAATCACGTCGCTAGCCTAACAAATAAAAAAGTTATAGCCATTTAACTAACACGTGCTAAAAATGGCTAATCGGTGTCTGGTCCTGAAGGATCAAAATAGCCCGGTCCTGAACTGGTTAATGAAAGCCCAAAATTTAGTATCTCAGAAAATATAAATCTTATAGAAGCCCAATTTCAAAAATGATTTTTAATACCGAAATGTTGGCCTACTGAAAAGTATGTACAGTATATGTCCTCAATTCTTGGTCGGGGCTCCTTTTGCATGAATTGCTGCATTAATGCAGCATGGCATGGAGGCGATCAGCCTGTGGCACTGCTGAGGTGTTATGGAAGCCCAGGTTGCTTTGATAGCGGCCTTCAGCTCATCTGCAGTGTTTCATCTTCCTCTTGACAATATCCTATAGATTCTCTATGGGGTTTAGGTCAGGCGAGTTTGCTAGCCAATCAAGTACTGTGATACTGGGGTTATTAAACCAGGTATTGGTACTTTTGGCAGTGTGAGTAGGTCCCAAGTCCTGCTGGAAACTGAAATCAGCATCTCCATAAAGCTTGTCAGCAGACAAATTTCCTGGTAGACGGCTGCGTTGAGTCTGGACTTGATATAACACAGTGGACTAACACCAGCAGATGACATGGTTCCCCAAACCATCACTGACTGTGGAAACCACACTGGACCGCAAGCAACTTGGATTGATGCCTCTCCGCTCTTCCTCCAGACTCTGGGACCTTGATTTCCAAATGAAATGCAAAATTCACTTTCATCTGAAAACAGGACTTTGGACCACTGAACAGACCAGTCCTTTTTTTCCTTAGCCCAGGTAAGACGCTTCTGACGTTGGCTCAAGGAATGCGACAGTTGAAGCCCATGTCCTGGGTACGTCTGTGTTTGGTGGCTCTTGAAGCACTGACTCCAGCCACAGTCCGCTCCTTGTAAATCTCCCCCAAATTCTTGAATGGCCTTTTCTTGACAATCCTTTCAAAGCTGCGGTTATCCCTGTTACTTGTGCACCTTTTTCTACCACACTTTTTCCTTCCTCTCAACTTTCCATTAATATGCTTGGATACCGCACTCTGTGAACAGCCAGCTTCTTTAGCAATGTCCTTTTGTGACTTACCCTTGTGGAGGGTGTCAATGACTGTCTTCTGGACAACTGTCAAGTCAGCAGTCTTCCCCATGATTGTGTAGCCTACTGAACCATACTGTTGGACCATTTAAAGGCTTAGGAAACCTTTGCAGGTGTTGTGTGTTGATTAACTGATTAGAGTGTGACAATCATCAACTTTTACCCAATATTCAAATTTTCTGAGAGACTAAATTTGGGGTTTTCATTAACTGTTAGCCATAATAATCAACATTACTTCCCACTGCTGGATGTACTATTAGGTCATGGTAACTGTATCATTCGCGCTCCATGACCTAATAGTACGTCACGGGAGGAACGGCCATTTAGTCTATCCTCCTGACACATACCGGAGCTGTGACAGCTGCTGCCTCGTACAGCAGTTGCCTCAGCTCCTTCAGCGGGGACCGATTGTTGTGTCCCCGCTGATTAACCCATTAGAAGTTGCATTCAATAGCAATCGCGGTTTCTTAGGGGTTAAACTTCCATCGACGGCCCGCTACATGATATGGCAAACGGAAGTCTAATAATGGCGTCCGGCTATGCCATCTATGGAAGCCTAGTGGGTCCAGACAAAGTCAGGGCCCACTATGCTAGCTGTCAGCGAGTAGCTGACGGCTATAATACGCTGCACTACGGAGGCCTCAAAGGAGGCCTCAAAATCCACTAGGTGCTCCTTTGCTTCGGAGGCCGGTGCTTCAGTCCATTACCACACTAGGGCAACATGTGGGATATTTCTCAAAACTGCAGAATCTGGGCGATAAGTATTGAGTTGTGCTTCTCTGGTAAAACCTTCCTTTTTACAGAAAAAAATTAAATATAAAGGATTTTCTGACAAAAAAAATGAAATTTGTAAATTTCACCTCTACTTTGCTTTAAATTCCTGTGAAACACTTAAAGAGTTAATAAACTTTCTAAATGCCGTTTTGAATACTTTGAGGGGTCTAGTTTCTAAAATGGGGTGTTTATCTGGGTTTCTAATATATAAGCCCCTCAAAGCCACTTCAGAACTGAACTGATACCTAAAAAAAAAGAGGCTTTTGAAATTTTGTTCAAAATATGAGAAATTGCTGCTTATGTTCTAAGCCTTGTAACGTACTAGAAAAAAAAAGATTGTTCAGAAAATGATGCCAACATAAAGTAGACATATGGGAAATGTGAACTAGTAACTATTTTGGGTGGTATAACCCTCTGTCTTACAAGCAGATGCATTTCAATTCTGAAAAATGCTATTTTTTTTTTAAAAAAAAATTCTCTAAATGTTGCTATTTTTCACAAATAAGCACTGAATATATCGACCAAATTTTACCACTAACATAAAGCCCAATGTCTCACGAGAAAACATTCTCAGAATCGCTTGTATAGGTTTAAGAATTCCGAAGTTATTACCACATAAAATGAAATATGTCAGATTTGAAAAATGGGCTCTGACTAGGCTGCGTCCTTAAGGGGTTAAAATAAAAAAAATGCTGGAAATAAATGACTCTGTGTGTAATGAAGCTATATAATATATGACTTTCACTTTTTGAATTGAATTACTGAAATAAAAAACTTTTTGATTATATTCTAATTAATTGAGAAGGACTAATATATACACAACTAAAAGATAGGCAGCACCATAGATCAGGTGAAAAGTCAGGGGTACTTTACCCTCAGTGCAACGTTTTTCCTTCCTTACACTGGAGCTTTTCTCAAGCCTTGGGGAAGGCTCTAGTGGACCCCTGATTTTTCACTTAATCCATGGAGTGCTGCCTATTTTTTTCATGGTTGTTAACATGAAGTTGGGTCCCCCATTTTGCAGTTATAACAGACTCTACTCTACTAGAAAGGCTTTCCACAAGATTTTGGAGTGTGTCTGTGGGAATTTTTGCCCATTCATCCAAAAGAACATTTGTGAGGTCAGACATTGATGTTGGACTAGAAGGTCTGGCGCACAATCAGCATTCCATGGGGTTGAAGTCAGGGATCTGTGCAGGCCACTTGAGTTCCTACAAACCAAACTCGTCACACCATGTCTTTATGGACCTCGCTTTGTGCACAGAGGCACAGTCATGCTGGAACTGGAAAGGAACTTCCCCAAAGACTAGGAGGAACTGGTTATTACTGCCAGAAAGATGCATAGAGTTGCAAAGAAACTGTGAGGGAAAGGCGCGTCGGGTGTGGTGGGTGTTTGCAGGACCGCAGTCTGGTTGTACTACTTTCATGCACTTTATGTCTGAGTTACTCTGCTGTACTTAGCCCTTACGTATAGGTCTGGTATGTATACTTACGGTTCGTATGCATTGACTATTTATTGTCTTGTTCCACTCTTTGGTTGAAACTGTACACTTTTGCACTCGCGCTTCAATATGTGCTTATCTAACTGCTATATTATTGGATTTAAACCATAAATCATTGCACTTGCACTTTAAATGTATGAATTAATTTACCTATACTGTGTGTCTTATCAACTGTAACGTTATATTCCTATAAATTATGCTGGTCCCACTACACCCACCTTCGTTTTATGTCTGCATTCTCCCATTTTTTTAACACATTTTTGTATCATGTAATAAAGACATTATTAAATTATTATTTTTTAGACCTAGAACTGTATTGCTTCTCTTCTTTGGTGTGCTATAAGTTTGGTGCAGCGTGACCTGTACTAATATTGGGTTCCCATATATAACCTTAACATTTCTTAAGAGGCAAATGCCTCTTAAGCAATGTGTTGCATCTTTCTGCCAACAGTGCACCACATTTGTGGCGCAATGACTGCGGCCATGTGCATCCATTCCCTCCTTCCTATCGGACATACTGTAAAATAAAAAAGTAGTATACTCACCTCACTTCTCCTCTTGTCCCCTCGGTGTCCCCTCAGCATTCTGCGGCTCATACAATGCCCTGACGCTGCTCAGTGTCAGTACGTTTTATGAGCCGCAGCATGCTGAGGGGAGCCAGAGTAGAGAAGAGTAGCGGTGACGTGAGCATTAATATTTTTTCATGTATTTTTTTATTTATTTAAAAAGCATTGCTTCTAGTAGAGAATATCCCTGTACACACGGAGTCCAACAGAGCCTGTACGGCAGTGCACAGAGGCTGTACGACTTTATACTAAATGAGCCATACATGCTCCGTGCCAGTGTGCATGAGAACTAAAGGGAAAAATGTACACCTATACTCTTTTTGGATATATTCCTGGAAAGAAGACATCAAAAATGGCATACGTGAACAAATCTGTATATGGAATCTGTGCTGATGATGCATCATTGTCTAAACCACTTGTTGCTTTCCACATTACTGACTGTCTGGTATGTTTCCTCTCTATTTCTTACCTCCTATCCCTCCTCCTCATCCCTGACCCTTCCTGTCCTCCCCCCCTTAGAGTGGGCTTCAATCAATCAATGTAGGGTCTGCAGCAGCCGGGGAAGCAGAAGAAAGGATAGAGGAGCTTCATGTTTATTATCCGAAGGGGATCATTTATTATTCTATAACAGCACAGGACGCACTTATGGGAGGGTTAATGAGAATCCGATATATATTTCAGTTCCTTGTCTCAAGCATCACAGGATGTTTCCTGCTTACCTACACATAGAAATTATATGCAGTATTAGTGGATATGACAATACCCTACATAATGTGGTAATAACTGTCCTGGACAAGTTACCTCAACATGGAATTGGATACCATACCACCATGAGGACAGATGACGTAAACAATGAAGGTTTCTAATGAACAACAGCAAGCAGAGATTTTGAAAGCCATGAGGAATTTATACAGTATGTATATTGTAAAATGATCTAACTTTTTATTATACAATAAACACCAATTAGTTGCTGAAACCGCAATACTCCTATGGTCTTCTTGAAAAACTGTACTCAGTACTCAGTACTCAACTTCTTCTATTTTATTGTTAAAACAATTTGTACAATGCTGCCAAATATTCTCCTCTTTTGGAAATAAGAACAAGAGGTTGCTGGCGAGTGCCCTTAAGAGGATGATTTAAGTTAACCTACATTCGTTTCTATTAAAGATAATTGGCTCTTCTGTAGCTAATTCTTTAGCCGTGTGCTAGGATGTTTTACCTTGACTACCTCATGTTCTACAGTATCAATACCACTCAAACATTGATAACTACTATAGTAGTAATAGGGTTTGTCTGCAGTTTTCACTTCTGCCGTCTATACAGATGACTTGCAGGATGCATTAGAGATAACCCTCCAGTGAAAACGAGTTGCTTTGCCACTTAAAAAGTCCACTCAAAAAGTGGGCATCACAATAAAAGGGCACTCAACCTCCAAATAATCTTAGATACAAATCAAGGTTTTTTTTATGAAAAAAGGACCACACATTAAAAACATTCAAAAACAATAATTCATAACAAGGAGCCCATCAAAAAAGGGCGATCCCCCACCCCACAAAAGATGGTGTGCCACAATATATATGACTCAATGTAATAAATCTCAGCAGTAATAAAAAATGTGTAAATATAATTAAAATCACAAATGCAAGACTAAAATAACACGTGACATGTGTCCAAAGAACTAGTAAATAAAGTGCAATATCAAACATACGATCACAGGACCCAAATACAATAACTATACACAAAATAAATATATGTATAAAGAGACAAAGTACATTTTTATCAAAACATACCCGCACTTACATGTGAACAATAATAAACAGGGGAAATTAAATGATCACAAAATTGGGAAGAAAATCCCACGCGTATCGGCTTCCTCAGGGGTGCTCAACTGATGCAATGGTCAATCTTAAATAGTATATTGATATATTAAGAAGTTAAATCCCCTGTGGCATGGGAAATACAATTTATTTACTTATTTACCCTACCTATGCAGTCGTCGGGAGGTCCGGCAACTAAAAAGTTTGAATGCGCCTACACAAGCCTACAATGCACATAATGTGTGCACTTGCGGAATTATGGGACAAATGGATGCAGGAGGTTTGTTTGTAATCTGTGACTATAGAGACACATAATTCTACGTAGGAGATGTATACACCAAACGGTATGTTGCTGTGAATCAAGAATATTTGCAAAGTTGCTTCTTTTTATTTATTTATTTATTGTAAATGCTATAGAACAATACAAAAAATGGTTACAATGTTGAACATAATAATAATCTTTATTTATATAGCGCCAACATATTACGCAGCACTTTACAATTTAGAGGGAACATGAAACAAACAATATCAGACATTACATAGTGGCAAAGTTAATTTACAATTCAAACAAGAGGAGTGAGGACCCTGCTCGCAAGAGCTTACAATCTATGAGGAAATAAGGGAGATACAAAGTGTAACAGTGTTTGTTCTGTACAATAGTCCAGCCATTTTTATACACATGGGGTGGTAACATAAAGCTGCATGAGTCGGTCTTCAGCCAGTATTCGTGTATGACGGACATGAAGAGAAGGAGTGTGAGGGAATCTTATTCTGATGACTAATCTAAAAGGGGGGCCATGGAAAGGAGTCAGATTAGGGAATGTTATAGGCCTGTCTAAAAAGATGTGTTTTCAGGGTACGTTTAAAACTGTGGATATTGGGAATTAATCTGATTGTCTGGGGACGGGAGTGGGAGGTTCGGATTATGGAGGATTTTAACCTAACGTCGTTGGCAGAACGTAGAGCCCGAGTAGTGTGATAGTCAGAGATGAGGGAGGAGATGTAAGAAGGTGCAGCACTGTGGAGAGCTTTGTGGTTGAGAGTAATAGGTTTGAATTTTAACATATACGGTAACTGTTTTATGAAACCTCTATCCATTCTAGAATGTTTCATTCATTCTTCAGTTCCAACACTAGGCTATGTACTACATTGTTATCATGGATTTTTGCCTGTGAGTACCATAAGCCACTGTCACTTTCTCTCATACACAAGTGACTTAAATGGTGGGTTATCTTATCCCTGACCACCAGGCTGTCTCACAATTTTTGTATGTCTGAGGCATGCTTGGCGTGTTAGTTTTACCGCTGTTTGCCACACGCTACAGGCTTTTCACTTTCAGATTGTAGACAATGGTCTTGCTCACAGAAATCCAGGGCAAACAGAAGCAATTCAATTTCCCATAAATCCCCTGTTCTGTTTATAGATCAACCCAGCTGCAATTGTGTTTCTAACAATGTTTTCACGTAATTCCTTAAAAATGTATACAAAGCATCTCTATAAGGGTCCTAATATTCACATCGTAGCCATTCACTGTTACTTTTTATCCTTGGCCATTGCGTCTTTCCCACGGTATTCTTTTATTACACTTCTTCGCGCTTCCATCTTATTCCACTATAGTATGATTTACTATAATTCTTACTTTTTATTCCAAATTATTGTAATGTTCTATTATTCAGTCTATATTCATGCCTCCACTCAGTGTAGTACATGAGTGATACTTTATGTGGTTAGTGTTTATGCGCTATCCATAGTGTATTTTCTAATTGCGGTAATGCTTTTGTTCTAGATTCCTTAGGTATTGAAATGTTAGCACAATAAATATTACCTTGAAACTGACTTTTTAATAAAGAATCGGTTTTTACCCTGCAATGTACTCAAGGATGTTTAATAACTGTATCCTTATTTTTACCTGTTTAGTCAATTCCCTGCAAAAAAGGTCAAGTCACACATTTGTTATGGACATTGAAGTGATTGGAAAAGAACAGGGTTTCTTTTCCCGCATAATAATTTTAAAGGGCAAATTAATCTCAGCAACAAAACATATCTTGTCGTAGTAAGCGAAAGTATGTGAACCTTACGCTCCCTAATCATGTGGTAATCTGGTTTGCAATGAGATATGTTCTAAAGGACTTTTTACACAGGCCAATGATCAGACAAATGAGCGTTCGTATGAACGCATGTTTCCGATCATTGCCCTGTGTAAATAGGGCAGCGCTCAGCTGATGAACGAGCAAAACATTAGTTCGTCAGCTGACCGCATATTTTATGCCGGCAGAAAAATGGTCGCTTGTCGGCAGCACATCATCCTGTTTAAACATGATGCAAAAAAGTATGGGGGTGAGCGATCGCTTTAGTGTTCTTTTGTCCCCATACTTGCGATCATTGCCCCGTTTGAATAGAGAGCTGATTGACATGCTATATTGGCGACCCGTTGCTCGTTTACCTTTAGTATTCATGGTTTAGCTGGTTGCTGTTAAACTACGTACATTCATTTTCATGGACCATTTCGTTTTAGCAACGGTTGAGATTTTCTTTACTCGTAAAAACATGTATCGCCACCTTCACATAAGCAGCTCAATCAATATGTCTGTACTCTTAATTGATTTTTGTGGTGATATCCAGGATTTTTGAAAATAAAAGGGGTTATCTGGTTAAGAATTTTGAGTAAATATAGGGGATTTCCCTATTCCGGACCCTCATCACTTTGCCCTATTGAAGAGCGGCTACAAAAAGTATTTCTCGCTCTGGAGGACTTGTTATGTCTGTCCATTACATAGATTGCCCATAGATTTCAAAGGTCACTGTGTAATGCTTAAAGGGTAAATATACATTGAACAAATTTTTGACATTTCATAGTGACATGTCAGAAGTTTTGATTGGTGGGGGTCTGAGCACTGAGACCCCCACCAATCGCTAAAACGAAGCAGCAGAAGTGTTCCTGTGAGCCCTCGGCCGCTCAGTTTCTGTTCGGCTTTTTCCGTAAATCTATGTAGCAGAGTATGGGCTCAATAGAAAGTCTATGAGCCCGTACTCCGATACATCGGCTTTCCGGAAAATGTCCGAGCACTGAGACCTCCGCCAATCGCTAAAACGAAACAGCAGAAGTGCTCATGTGAAAGAAAGTCTATGAGCTGGTACTCCGATACATCGGCTTACCGGTAAAATCCAAACAGAAACTAAGAGGCTCAGCGCTCACACGAGCACTTCTGACGCTTCGTTATAGCGATTGATGGGGGTCTCAGTGCTCGGACCCCCACCAATCAATACTTCTGACATGTCACTATGACATGTCAGAAGTTTGTTGAACGTTTAGTTACCCTTTAATTTCTACTGTGGTGGCACCGCATGTAAATTGAACACTTGCTGTCAGATTCCTACACAGATTGCAACTAATCACTGGGGGTCCCAGCAGTGGGACACCATATGATCAGCTTATGGTCAGTGTTCCCGTCTGTCAAAAAAAGAGATTGTCCACCCCTATAACACTTCACACTAAGACATTTTTAACCCCTTAATGACACAGCCAATTTCCATTTTTTCATTTTCGTTTTTTCAGCGTCTCATTCCAAGAGCCATATAAGAGCTTGTTTTTTGCAGGACGAGTTGTAGCTTTTGATGGTGCCCTATAATGAACTGAGAAAGTTTTATAAGATTATTTGTGGGGTGGAAATGAAATAAACTGAAATTCTGCCATAGATTTTGGGGTTTAGTTCACCATGTGGTAAAAATTACATGTTAACTTTATTCTGCAGTCCAATACAATTATGGCCAAATTTGAAATAGCTTTTCTTTATGTTTTACTATTTTTACAAAATAAAACCAATTTGTTAAAAAAAAAATTTGCTTTGTGTCGCCATAATGTGAGAGCCATAACTTTTAAATGTTTCCTTCGATGCAGCTGTGTGAGGGCTTATTCTTCCACAGGACAAACTGTCGTTTTTATTGGTAAAATTTTGGGCACATACGACTTTTTGATCACTTTTTATTCAATTTTTAGGGGAAGCAAAGTGACCAAATAACAGCAATTCTGAACTGGTTTTTTTTCCCCTACGGTGTTTACCCTGCAAGTTAAATAACATGATATTTTAATCCTTTGGACTTTTACGGATGCGTTGAGACCAATTATGTGTATTTTTTTTCTTGTTTACATTTTTTATTTGTCTTTTATTTGTAATTTTATTATTATTATTATTATTTATTTATTTTTTTGTCTGCCTAGTGGACTTTATTATGAGATCACTAGATCACTCATGCAATACACTGCAATGCTTATGTACCTTGTCTGTGCTCTACTATTAAGCCTTCCTCTGGTACGGCTTAAAGAAGCACTCTGGCTATCTTTCCCCATCCTTTTGAGAACGTGATATAGTGGTAGGTGGTCCGGTGTATTGGCTTACCTGGTGCTTTACTTCACGGGTAGCCACTCTGTTCCGAACCGCCACTGGGTCACATGATCTCCCCTCTGACCATCTAAATACTACAGCATTTGCTGTAGGACCTGGAGATCAGTCTCTCACTGCATGTCTATGAGACTTACATCAAGGCTCTCTTAGACTTGCAGTAAAAGAGAGACGCTGTAGGATTCAGGGAGTCAGAATGGATATCATGTGACCCAGCGGCGGCCTGGAACGGAGCAGCTACCCTTGAAATAAAGCACCAGATAAACCAATATACCGTACTATCTTGCACTTCATCACATTTTTAAATAGGAGGGGCAAAGAAGAAAATAGCCAGAGTGCTTTTTTTAATAGAACGCACAAGGCAGATTTGAGGCCTTCCCTTGGCCATGGCAACTGATAGGGGGGTAGAGGGAGCCCCCTACCTCTTTCTACCAGCTCAGATGCCGCGGTTGCTATTGTTATCTCCGATCCCAGCCGTTGCACGCAGGTGTCAGCTGTATAGAACAACCAACACCCACAGGGTATGGTGCGGTCTCTCGAGCTGGCGCCAAACTGACAAAGCGCACACCCATCATACATGTCTTTATGTATGCATTTTACATGAACATAGAATAAATGTCAGAACAGAGTCCAAACATAAAACACATTAAACTTATTTGAATAATCAAATGATTTATTTTTACAATTATGTTTTAAGCTCTGTTCACAATGGCGTCATGGCTTCCATTTTTGCAGGGTCCATGACAGATATAATGGATCCAGATATGATCTGTTTGATCTATCTGTTATTCTCTATTTTTAACTGTTTTCCCTGTTTACTTTTAAGAGTTCAATCAGATTTACATTTTTTTTTACTAAATAGAAAAGGCCAACATGCTATTCTATCATGACCAATTTTATTGTGTGACTTATCCCTATTCCATCTTTTTACTTGTCCCATGTCTTTATTCAATAAAAATTGTATATATATTTTTTGTATTTCACGTGCTTCAAGTCGATCATTTTTTTTTGTCAGTTTCTCATGCTAAATCTTTTGATCGACGCACCAAGTGTATCTTGGTCAATACTTAGGATATGATAACGTGCCGCTCACATAACTAGCAACAGTGCTTTACAGTGTAAATGTTGATGCTTCGAGCACTATTATCATTATCATATTCTGTCTGTTGGTATTCTTTTGGTTTATATCATGACCAGAAACCTGACAGAAAGCAATTGATGCAAGTGTGAACAGACCCTTACGGAGCAGAATGGGACTGGGGTTACCTGGGCCCACCAGTGGAAATTAGGATAAGGACTCCATTTATACAGAACAATTTTAATTTTTTTCATAAGCTTTATTGTTATTATTGCACAGACATGACATATAATCTGGAAAGTAAAATAAATTATTTTTGAATCAAACCATAAGAAATAAACCCTAGTGACAAGTGACTGGCTTCAAACGGGATGGTCTTCTGCTGGACCTCCATGGCCAAAATCAGAGAATCTTTTGGCTCTCCGCTTGGGCACTATGACCCTTTTTGGCATACACAAAAGCATCACTGAGTCTAAATTCTTAAAGGGAGCCTGTCATCACATTTTTGCCCCCCAAACCACTAATACCCCTATATAGGGAAGGATGTTGCCCAAGTAAGCCCATTGTGGACTACAAAAAAATTTCTTTTTTCTGAGGGGCCATATGCAAATGAGTACAGCAGTGTCCGGAAATCCAGGAAGTGTCCGGCATTCTAAGCAGAAGCCACGTAGAATGCCGGACATTTCCCGGATTGCAGAACTCTTTAGTGCTCATTTGCATACAGCACACAGAGGAATAAAATGAGTTTTCTATGGTTCACAATGGTCTGAGTTGGGCAACATAGGTATGTTTAAAAACTATTATCCTTTCCCATATATAGCGGTAAAAGCAGTTTTTGAGACGAAAATGAGATGACATTTAACCCGTTAGTGACCGCCCATTAGTGTTTTTACGGCGACCACTAACGGGCTTTATTCCAATGCAATAGCCTTTTTACGGCGCTGCATCAGAATAAATAAATAGAGCAGGGAGCAGCCCTGCTCTAATGGGCGAGATCGATATCAGTATCGATCTCGCTCGTTTAACCCCTCAGATGCGGAGCTCAATAGCAAGCACAGCATCTGTCTTTCACCCCATCGGCACCCTGCATAAGATCGCAGAGTGTCGGTGGTTTCTATGGCAGCCGGGGGGGCCTAATAAAGGCCCCCAGGTCCTAATAAAGGCCACCAGAGGCAGAGGCATGGCCTAGCAGATGCCTGTCCGTTTTACAAGGACAGGTAAGTAATACACTGCAATACAGAAGTATTGCAGTCTATTATAAAAGCGATCGAATGATGGCATAGTGAAGTCCCCTAGTGGGACTAGTAAAAAAGTTAAAAAAAAGTTTACTAAAGTTCATAAAAAAAACTAAGTGAAAAAAAATGAAAAACCCACTTTTTCCCCTTTACAAAATGCTTTATTATTAAAAAACCTAAAAAAGTTAAAAGTTAAAGTTGCACATATTTTGTATCGCCGCATCCGTAACAACCCCAACTATAAAGTTATTACATTATTTGACCCGCATGGTGAACGCTGTAAAAAATAACATAAAAAACAATGCTGTTTTCTGTTAATCCTGCCTTAAAAAAAATTTGATAAAAAGTGATCAAAAAGTCGCATCTACTCCAAACTGGTACCAATAAAAACTAAAAGTCGTCCCGCTAAAAAACAAAGCCCACATACAACTGCATCGACAGGAAAATAAAAAAAAGTTATGGCTCTTGAAATATGGAGACACAAAAACAAATAATTTTGAAAAAAATTGTTTTTACTGTGTAAAAGTAGTAAAACATACAAAATCTATATAAATTTGGTGTCGTTGAAATCGTAACAACCCGCTGAATAAAGTTACTGTGTTATTTATGCCACACGATAAACGGCGTCAATTTAAGACGCAAAAAAGTGTGGCCAAATTGCTGTTTTTTTTCTATACCGCCCCCCAAAAAAGTTAATAAAAGTTAATCAATAAATTCTACGTCCCCCAAAATGGTGCTATTAAAAAATACAACTTGTCCCGCAAAAAACAAGATCCTGTACAGATATGTCGACGCAAAAATAAAAAGTTATAGCTCTTTGAATGAGACGATGGAAAATCGTAAAAAAATAGCTTGGTTATTAAGGCCTAAAATTAAATCTTGCTAAAATCAGATTCTTTGCAGGAAGGTGGTTTAATTGGCAGCTACATTTTGTATAAATAATCTCTGCCTGGAATGTTACAGGTAAAGTTATACATGACTCTGTACATAAATGCTACTACACCAAACATATAGTGAAAAAGAAGAGCAGTTGTACAGCACAGATGTAGGGACTTCTGCTTCCTGTGAACCATATGGCAATATGGATCTACACAGATGGCTTTAATACACGTTCAGGAGCTGCTCATAGTGCACTTTTCTCTTATTTATATTCTGAAATGAAATCAAACAAATTAGCTTACTCAACTCTTAAGTGGTGACATTTTTCACGTGTCGTCTAGAGTATATCTAATACCATATGTCCTTCTCATATTGCTGTACCTTTTTCCCGTTTTTTTTCTTCACGTTCTATTATTTCAAAAACGTTTTAATTGGCTCCGGCTAAAACACTGACTTATGACAAATATACTCACTCTATTCTCATTAGGCAATATTTACATATGCCTTGCCCTATCTATATTATCTGTTATTTTTTAACGGATGGTATAAAAAAAACAGATACAAACGGATTATAATCCGTTTGAATGCATTTTCCATGGATACCAGTGATAAAAATAACCCATGACATTTGTTTTTTTTGAACGGAGAAAAAAGTCCTGTACTCTGCACTTTGCAATGGATGACTAACATAACGGACACGAACAGACGCTAACGGATTGATTTCAATGGGATTTTTAACGGATCCGTTTTTATCCGTTAATCTGATCCAAAAACGGATCCGAGTAATGGATTATACAATGCAAGTGTGAACTTAGCCTAAGGGATGGGTCCCCTAATACACCAGGGAGTGGATGCTACTGCTACCTCTGCACATTTAGGGTAGAGGCGTAGCTAGGTTCTCCAGAACCCGGGGCAAAGATTCAGTTTGGCGCCCCCCCCCAACCTCTTTCCCGACATCTCCTTCCCCCTCACCGTGTTTGTTTTCTTTACCAATCGACGTGTCATTTATTTTTATGAAACGCGAGCATAAAAACATTTGTACATTTTACAAGCAATATGGTTCTATACACAACACCAGAACCAAGCTCAGTACATATATACAACACCAGCACAAATACAGCTCAATTTAGTGCAACCCCTGCCGTATAGGTGTGTACGGCGTAAAACTACAGCTCCCAGCATGGCCCAAACAATGATAAGGATATGCTGGGAGATGCCGTTTCACAAAAAAAAAATCATATCATAATCATACCACCCATCATCTCGCTGCAGATCATACAGTGACTACATTACTGATTAGAGGCAGAATAAACATCTACATTAAGTGACTCACCGGTGACGTCTCAGATTCTAGTTCTTTTTCTCCATCCGGTCCAGACCTCTATGGTGGCTTCTCCCGGTCACAGCCCATTTCTGCAGTTTGCCACTCACATGTCTTCAGCTTCTCACTTTTCCAACATTTCTGCACCTATAAATAAATATAGTTATCATTATACCACACACTACGCCCCTAAATATAATAGCGCCATACACTGCACCTCTAATTATAATAGCACCATACACCATGTCACACACACACACACACACACACACACACACACACACACACACACACACACACACAGACACACACACACACTGTGCCCCCTGTAGATAGTACCTGCCATAGAGCCCCCTGTAGATAGTGCCTGCCATAGAGCCCCTGTAGATAGTGCCCCCATATAGACCACCCCTGTATATAGTGTCCCACAAATAACTCCCCCTATAGTGCTCTACAGATAGCCCACCCCTGTATATAGCCCCCTGTAGATATAGCCCACCCCTGTATATAGTACTCTACAGATAGCCCAACCATGTATGTAGCCCCCCTGTAGATATAGCCCACCCCTGTATATAGTGCTCCACATATAGTCCACCCCTGTATAAAGTGTTTCACAGATAGCCCACCCCTGTATATAGCCCCCCTTGTACATATAGTCCACCCCTGTATATAGTGCTCCACTAGATAGTCCACCCCTGTATATAGTGCTCCACAGATAGCCCACCCTTGTATATAGTATATACAGGGGTGGGCTATCTGTGGAGCACTATATACAGGGGTGGACTATATGTACAAGGGGGCTATATACAGGGGTGGGCTTTCTGTGGACCACTATAGGGGGAGCTATTTGTGGGATACTATATACAGGGGTGGGCTATATTTACAGGGGGACTATTTACAGGGGTGGGCTATATCTACAGGGGGACTATATCTACAGGGGGACTATATCTACAGGGGTGGGCTATCTACAGGGGGACCATATCTACAGGGGGACCATATCTACAGGGGGACCATATTTACAGGGGGACCATATCTACAGGGCTGGGCTATACACAGGGGTGGGCTATATCTACAGGGGTGGGCTATATCTACAGGGGTGGGCTATATCTACAGGGGGGGTATATCTACAGGGGTGGGCTATATACAGGGGTGGGCTATATACAGGGGTGGGCTATATCTACAGGGGGGCTATATCTACAGGGGTGGGCTATATCTACAGGGGTGGGCTATATCTACAGGGGTGGGCTATATCTACAGGGGTGGGCTATATCTGCAGGGATGGGCTATATCTGCAGGGGTGGGCTATATCTACAGGGGTGGGCTATATCTACAGGGGGCTATATACTATATAGCCCCCCTGTAGCTATAGCCCACCCCTGTATATGGTGCTCCATAGATAGCCCACCCCAGTATATAGCCCCCTGTAGATATAGTCCCCCTGTAGATATAGTCCACCTGTATATAGCCCACCCCCTGTAGATATGGTCCCCCTGTAGATAGCCCACCCCAGTATATAGCCCCCCTGTAGATATAGTCCACCTGTATATAGCCCACCCCCTGTAGATATGGTCCCCCTGTAGATAGCCCACCCCAGTATATAGCCCCCTGTAGATATAGTCCTCCTGTATATAGCCCACCCCCTGTAGATATAGCCCCCCTGTAGATATAGCCCCCCTGTAGATATAGTCCCCCTGTAGATATAGTCCCCCCGCAGATACAGACATACACTTCTATTACAGTTAAAAAAAAATAAAAAAATATTCAAACTCACCTTATTCCCGCTCCCACGCCGTCCGGCAGCCATGGAGACCTGCGCTCTTCTGCTCAGGTCTCCAGGGGGTTGAACACAGCGTCTATGAAAGGCGCTGATTGGCTGGGCAGGATGACTTTCCCTGTCAGTCAGTCAGCGTCTTTCATCGACGGAAGCTTCACTGGTACAAAAGGTACCAGTTGCTTCATTCGTGGAAAGGCGCTGAATGGCTGGGCACGGAACGTGCCCGGTCATTCATTGCTTCTAATTGTACCTGTGTCCTTGCGACACAGGTACAATTATAGTGCAGGAGGAGGTGGCGCTGGCGCCCCCCTCTGAGCTGCGCCCGGGGCACGTGCCCCGCCTGCCCCCCCTAGCTACGCCCCTGTTTAGGGTATGTGCACACGATAACGACAATTACGGCTGAAATTACGGAGCTGTTTTCAGGAGAAAACAGCTCCTGCCTTTCAGACGTAATTGCTCGTATTCGCGTTTTGCGAGGCGTCAATTACGGTCGTAATTTGGAGCTGTTCTTCAGTGAAGTCAATGAAAAACGGGTCAAATTACGTCCCAAGAAGTGTCCTGCACTTCTTTGACAACGCTGTTATTTTACGCACCGTCTTTTGACAGCGACGCGTAAAATTACAGGTCGTCGGCACAGTACGTCGGCAAACCCATTGAAATGAATGGGCAGATATTTGCCGACGTATTTGAGCCGTGTTTTCAGGCGTAATTCGAGGCATAAAATGCCTCGTTTACGCCTGAAAATAGGTCGTGTTAACCCAGCCTTAGGGTATGTTCACACGCAGTGTTTTCAGACGTAATTCGGGCGTTTTACGCCTCAAATTACGCCTGAAAAACTCCACTAATACGCCTACAAACATCTGCCTATTGCTTGCAATGAGTTTTACGATGTTCTGTTCCCACGAGCCTTTATTTTACGCGTCACTGTCAAAATACGCAGCGTAAAATGACGGCTCGTCAAAAGAAGTGCAGGACACTTCTTGGGATGTTTTTGGAGGCGTTTTCATTGACTCCATTGAAAAACAGCTAAAAAAACGCGAGTTGTTAAAAAAAAAGTCTGAAAATCAGGAGCTGTTTCGCCTGAAAACAGCTCCGTATTTTCAGACCTTTTTGCTCACTGCGTGTGAACTACACCTTAGGCTGGATTCACACGAGCATGTTCGGTCCGTAAAGGACGGAAAGTATTTCGGCCGCAAGTCCCAGACCGAGCACACTGCAGGGAGCTGGGCTCCTAGCATCATAGTTATGTACGACGCTAGGAGTCCCTGCCTCTCCGTGGGACTACTGTCCCGTACTGAAAACATGATTACAGTACGGGACAGTTGTCCCGCAGCGAGGCAACTATGATGCTAGGAGCCCGGCTCCCTGCAGTGTGTTCGGTCCAGGACTTGCGGCCGAAATACGTTCTGTCCTTTACGGACCGAACATGCTCGTGTGAATCCAGCCTTAAAGCTACTCTACTAAGAACTACACGTTATTTGCTCAGCTGTGTGGCACCAGATGCTGTGCCAGGTGACCAATCCACATGCCAATGAGCTTATGATATGCAATAGACACGTATGGGATGATCACATTGGTGTATTTTGTGATCCCGGACCACCACTGATTTCCAGAATAAAAGGGTTTCATAGAGTGCTCAAACCCATTTGGCATTGCCCAGAAATTTGTTTCTGGCAATTCAAAACAACATTATAGGTAAATGTTTCCAATCAATGCCAGTATGATTAGAATGTCGTGTCAGATTCTCAGAAATTTCTGAGCAGTGTTAAAGGGGTTTATACACTCTATAAGGGTATGTTCACACGGAGTGTTTTCAGACGTTATTCGGGCCGTAAATGTCCCGAAAAACGGCTGAAAAATCGGAAGCAGAACGTCTCCAAACATCTGCCCATTGATTTCTGTTTCGACGGGCCGTTTTTTTCTCGGCCATTTTTCAAAACGGCCGCATAAAAAAACGTCTGCGATAAAGAAGAGCATGTCACTTCTTCAGACGTTTTTGGAGTCGTTTCTTATAGACTCTATAGAAAAACAGCTCCAAAACCGGTCGTAAAAACGCTGCGAAAAATTGCGGGTAACGCTGCGAAAATCACGGATGGCTTAAAAAAGTCTGAAAATCAGGAGCTGTTTTCCCTTGAAACAGCTCTGTATTTTCAGACGTTTTTGAGTTTGTGTGTGCACATACCCTTAAGCTCTTTAAGGGTATGTTCACACGTCTTAACAAATTACGTCTGAAATTACGAAGCGGTTTTCAGGCGAAAACAGCTCCTGAATTTCAGACGTTTTTGCAAGTACTCGCGTTTTTCGTGGCGTCCATTACGGACGTAATTGGAGCTGTTTTTCAATGGAGTCAATGAAAAACGGCTCCAAAAACGTCCAAAGAAGGGACATGCACTTCTTTGACACGGGTGTCTTTTTACGCGCCGTCTTTTGACAGCGTCGCAGAAAATTACACCTCGGCTGAACAGAACATCGTAAAACCCATTGCAAGCCATGGGCAGATGTTTGCAGGCGTAATGGAGCCGTCTTTTCAGGCGTAATTTGAGGCGTAAAACGCCCGAATTACATCTAAAAATAGGCCGTGTGACCAAAAACATCTGAAACTACGGATTTTCAGACTTTTTGTAGCAACCCGCTTTTATCGCAGCGTTTTTTACGGCCGTTTTTTTAGCTGTTTTTCAATGGAGTCAATGAAAAATGCCTCCAAAAACGTCTCAAGAAGTGTCCTGCACTTCTTTTGACGAGCCGTCATTTTACGCGCCGTATTTTGACAGCGACGCGTAAAATAATGGCTCGTGGGAACAGAACATCGTAATTCCCATTGAAAGCAATGGGCAGATGTTTGTAGGCGTACTAGGGGCGTTTTTTCAGGCGTAATTTGAGGCGTAAAACACCCGAATTATGTCTGATAACACTGCGTGTGAACATACCCTTATTCTGAAGATTAGTGTTGGCCCAAGATCAGTGAACTCCCCAATGTGATCATCTCACATGTGTCTATGACATACATAGTTGCATAGTCAGTGCGGTTAAAAAAAAAGACATATGTCCATCAAGTTCAACCAAGGGATGGGAGAAAAAGGAAGCTATGGGTAAACTTTAGAACTTTGTTTTACACCTTTTGGTCCACAGGAAGGTAAAAAAGAAAATAAGGCATGAGACAATTTTCCTTAAGAAGGAAAAACGTCCATCCTGATCCAAAGTGGCGATCAGACTGGATCAACTTTTAAACAAGAATTCTATACATTGACGTAGGCGCTGATATTTTTTTTCGTTCTAAGAAATGATCTGAGCCTTTTTTAAAGCCATCTCCTGTCCCTGCTGTGACCAGCTCTTGTAGTAGGATACTCCACAGATTCACAGCTCTTCCAGAAAGAATGCTTGTCACCTCTGGAGATTGAAACTTTTTTTTCCAGACGTTGGAAGTGCCCCCTTGTCTTTTGAGGGGATTTCACATCTAACAGCTTTTCACCGTTTATATACTTTATTATTACATTTATTTTGTTTGGATTTCCCCTTTAAAGTGTACCCATATAACTTTGTATTATATTTTATTAGAGGAACTTTTTATTAGAGCAAAGTGGCATAGAGCACAACTCTTACATCACTCCGATAGTATCCCGCCAACTCAGCAGACGCGGATAGAGAAAATATACATTTACAGTGTCACACATAATTTCTGGCTGCACTGAGAAGAGATTAGCATTATTTTCTTCATAAAAATAAGTACACTTTCAGGAGCCATCAATCATACAGACACTGCTCTATACTATTTCACCAACCCTCTTTCAGGTGATAGTAAACAATATTTTAGAGAATAAAGGTAGGCCTGTGTTCTTCTTGTCCTTAAAACAAGCCCTACCCCTTATTAGGATTACCCATGAGGGGACTGATAAATATTTATCTATTCTTTTCTGCATTCACATGCATAGCAATATTTATTATGAATGTTAGGTGTTGTTCCAAAATGTTGACCATTGAAACCCTGTAAATTAAAGAGGTTGTCTAATCAGAGACAACCCCTTTTAGAATGTGGCCCCTGGGCTGTTCAACTCAGGTCCCGATTCTGGCACCCCCAACAAACAGCTGATTCTACTGTGAGAAGCCACGACCAGTCAGGCATTTGCCCTGCAGTGGCTACTACAGGGCAAATGTAGCATTACATGGTGGATATTCAGATAAATGACCATCCTTGTAATACAAATATGGTTTGCGGCCGCAACAGTAGCCGCTCATTTGGAGCGGATTTCCACTCAGATATTGCGTGTGTCTTTAAATAAATTAGACTTCTAAATCAAAATTTAAATGCAGGGTTTGTGGTGTTATCTAGGCTAATGTCTGTGTATGGAAAGATAGCTTGTGGATAAACTATGTGTAAGGTGTGGCCCCTAGGTGGTGGTGACGTAGGGGCACGGTGGAGGCATGTCGTGGCTAAGATAAAATGAAGCAGGAGATTGGTTGCACAATTCATCTTCACTTAGGCCGCAGTTATCAGCACTACGGAAAATACAACAGTTTTTCTTAATATGAGAATCTCACAAATTAGGCATGGTCCAGGCAAATAGCAATGGCTACCTGGCTGCTTATTTGTTGCATACAGGGCCAAGGGCGCTCCTCTTGATACAGAGGTTGGTCCAGCAATGTAAGAGCTAGCATGCAGCAAATGGGTGACTGCTTACTTACTGGCTGTTCATGTGGGAAGGCTCCTGCCCATCCCCACCACAGCTCACATGACTCACACAACCGTGGGGAGGCTCCAGCTAGTCACCTGCTACTCACTCCAGGACTTTTGCCAGACCAAAGAAAAGTGACATTTGTACTCGCAGCTAGATACCGCTCTCCAATATTTCCGCAGCACCTCAACACTCTCTCTCTTGCTCAACACAGCCTAGGTCTCTACCACACTGAACACTGACTTGTGGAGTATCACAGTCTCATACATTAGGTGCCGCCCCCAGCTTGAGAATGCGGTGTAGCGATATGTGGTATTACGGCGCACAAATGGCGTCCCAGCTATATATCCTATCGCCAATGATTTTATACAAGCATGTCAAGCATCACCACTTTCTGCAAACCGATAAAAATCATAATGCAACATAATACACTGACAGGACAGGCCACATACGAAAGTGAACTACAACATAAGAAAAGTATGAATACAGTGGCCGAACTGACTACATCTTCTGGAAGGCCACCTAGAGAGAGTAAAAGGAACAATTAGGGTATGTGCACACGCTAGCAGGCTTTTACGTCTGAAAAGACAGACTGTTTTCAGGAGAAAACAGCTGCCTCGTTTCAGTCGTAAATGCTCCTCCTCGCATTATGCGAGGCTTCTCTGACAGCCGTAAATTTTGAGCTGCTCTTCATTGAGTTCAATGAAGAACGGCTCAAATTACGTCTGAAAGAAGTGCCCTGCACTTCTTTTGACGAGGCTGTATTTTTACGCGTCGTCGTTTAACAGCTGTCAAACGACGACGCGTAAATGACAGGTTGTCTGCACAGTACGTCGGCAAACACATTCAAATGAATGGGCAGATGTTTGCCGACGTATTGTAGCCCTATTTTCAGACGTAAAACGAGACATAATACGCCTCGTTTACGCCTGAAAATAGGTCGTGTGAACCCAGCCTTAAAGAAAAAACAGCACATGTTACCACATCACAAGGTATATACACCATACTTATATGATATTTACAATGCCACAATGGGACAAAAATAAAATAATTCCCCTTTTTAGGGTTGGGGTTCCCTCCCCACATATTACATACTTATCAATTGTTTATTTATATTCTGGTCATCAATATAGGCAGGCTCTGTCGATGAGATATACAGTGCATTCGGAAAGTCTTCGGACCGTTTTACCTTTTTCACATTTAGTTTTGTTGAGGCCTTGTGCTTAAACAAAAAAAAATTATATTTTCCCCATCATTCTGTACCCAAAACCCCATAATGACAAAATGAAAACATAATTTTAAATTTTTTTGCAAATTTATTAAAAATGAAAAGCTCAAATTTTGCGTGGACATAAGTATTCAGACCCTTTGCTATAACACTTAAAATTTAACCCATTTCTCTAGATCATCTTTGAAGTGTTTCTGCACTTTGATTGGAGTCCACCTGTGGTAAAGTCATTAGATTGGACATGAATGGGTCCGTGAAGACAATCGGGTGCCACTCGGATGCCGTAAAAAACGGCCCGTGTGCATGAGGCGTAATGCTCTATTCACATGACAGGGTCCGAGTGTTGGCTGATAAAAACGTCTGTTTTGGTTCATATTTCTTGGCCATTTTGCATCGGTTTCCGTTCTGGGCCGTGTTTCCATTTTTAACGGCTGATTTTGGCCCGTTTTGCATTAGTTTTTTACTCTGTTTTAAAAACAGATGAAATTAATTTGCAAATTTTTTGCCACACACTTCCCTCTGTAGATAATGACACACAGCCCCCTGTAGACACTGTCACAGCCACCTTGTAGATACTGCCACACACTGCCCTCTGTAGATAATGGCACACACTGCCCTCTGTAGATAATGCCACACAGCCCCCTGTAGATATTGCCACAGCCCCACTGTAGATAATGCCACACACTGCCCTCTGTAGATACTGCCACACAGCCCCCTGTAGATAATGCCACCTGCACCACTGTAGATAATGCCACACACTGCCCCCTTGTAGGTGGTTCAAAAAACGGCCGGCACACGGCCATGAATCCATGTCATGTGAATAGGGCCTAAGTGAACCACATCATGAGTATATTATTCCCCATTCTCAGTCGGATGTAAGGTTTCCACTTGCCCTTAGACTCATTAGTCCCGTCTTGCAGGGCAGAACAAACAGACCTCACCAATTCAATATCAGACGGCAGGTGAGCAGTGGTCTGGTTTCAAAGTTATGTGGTCAGGGAATTTTAGGCGAGACGTCATCACGCCGTGCACCTGCCATATGTTCCGGCCTATTGATTTAACAGGTCTCGGAGATACTGTATGTTGCGAGACAAGCTGTAGTCAACTACGCTATTGCTTCCGGCAAAACTACGGATCCAGTGCACAACAAAGACAAGCGGAAACCTTGGACACCGGATCCGTCACCATTGAACTCAATGGTGATGGAAACGGAAACCCCTGGTACATGTCGGTTTGTGTCTGTTCAGGGTCCCGTTCTGACAGAAAGCTCAGACGGAACGTCAGAACGGGACCCCAACGTAGATGTGAACAGAGCCTTATTTGACAGTTTTGTTGTTTTTCTATAAATATTTAGAAAGTCTTCTGCTATTTAAAACACCTAGGCCAAATTTGGGTGTTGTGTGGTCATCTTTGTTGCTGTAGTACTGTGTCTGTGGATGACGTGGCCTAGAGCCAAGGTGGCTTAGATTGGCATCACGGGTGCTGTAAGACTCCTGGGTTGCTCCCTCTTCAGGTGCTGTGTTGCAGCGGCACTGGTAGCCATGGGTACTGCACTTGATAGAGTAGGGACCCACTTTAACCCCTTAAAGAGGCTCTGTCACCAGATTTTGCAACCCCTATCTCCTATTGCAGCAGATCGGCGCTGCAATGGAGATAAGAGTAAAGTTTTTTTTGTTTTTTTTTAAAACGAGCATTTTTGGCCAAGTTATGACCATTTTTATATTTATGTAAATGAGGCTTTCTAAAGTACAACTGGGCGTGTTTACAGTAAAAGTACAACTGGGCGTGTATTGTGTTTGTTACATCAGGGCGTATTTACTTCTTTTACTAGCTGGGCGTTGTGTATAGAAGTATCATCCACTTCTCTTCAGAACGCCCAGCTTCTGGCAGTGCAGACACAGCGTGTTCTCGAGAGATCACGCTGTGTCGTCACTCACTTCCTGCCCCAGGTCCTGCATCGTGTCGGACGAGCGAAGACACATCGGCACCAGAGGCTACAGTTGATTCTGCAGCAGCATCAGCGTTTGCAGGTAAGTAGCTACATCGACTTACCTGCAAACGCTGATGCTGCTGCAGAATCAACTGTAGCCTCTGGTGCCAATGTGTACTCGCTCGTCCGACACGATGCAGGACCTGGGGCAGGAAGTGAGTGACGTCACAGCGTGATCTCTCGAGAACACGCTGTGTCTGCACTGCCAGAACCTGGGCGTTGTTTAGAGAAGTGGATGATACTTCTATACACAACGCCCAGCTAGTAAAAGAAGTAAAAAAGCCCAGATGTAACAAACACAATACACGCCCAGTTGTACTTTTACTGTAAAAACGCCCAGTTGTACTTTAGAAAGCCTCATTTACATAAATATAAAAATGGTCATAACTTGGCCAAAAATGCTCGTTTTTAAAAAAAAAAAACGTTACTCTTATCTCCATTGCAGCGCCGATCTGCTGCCATAGGAGATAGGGGTTGCAAAATCTGGTGACAGAGCCTCTTTAAAGAGGCTCTGTCACCAGATTTTGCAACCCCTATCTGCTATTGCAGCAGATAGGCGCTGCAATGTAGATTACAGTAACGTTTTTATTTTTAAAAAAACGAGCATTTTTGGCCAAGTTATGACCATTTTTGTAGTTATGCAAATGAGGCTTGCAAAAGTCCAAGTGGGTGTGTTTAAAAGTAAAAGTCCAAGTGGGCGTGTATTATGTGCGTACAACGGGGCGTGTTTAAAAGAAAAAAACTCAAGTCCAAGTGGGCGTGTATTATGTGCGTACATCGGGGTGTGTTTACTACTTTTACTAGCTGGGCCTTCTGATGAGAAGTATCATCCACTTCTCTTCAGAACGCCCAGCTTCTGGCAGTGCAGATCTGTGACGTCACTCACAGGTCCTGCATCGTGTCGGCACCAGAGGCTACAGTTGATTCTGCAGCAGCATCAGCGTTTGCAGGTAAGTAGCTATATCGACTTACCTGCTAACGCCGATGCTGCTGCAGAATCAACTGAAGCCTCTGGTGCCGATGTGTCCTCGCTCGTCTGACACGATGCAGGACCTGGGGAAGTGACGTCACAGCGTGATCTGGCAGAAGCTGGGCGTTCTGAAGAGAAGTGGATGATACTTCTTGTCAGAACGCCCAGCTAGTAAAAGTAGTAAACACGCCCCGATGTACGCACATAATACACGCCCACTTGGACTTTTGCAAGCCTCATTTGCATAACTACAAAAATCGTGATAACTTGGCCAAAAATGCTCGTTTTTTAAAAATGAAAACGTTACTGTAATCTACATTGCAGCGCCGATCTGCTGCAATAGCAGATAGGGGTTGCAAAATCTGGTGACAGAGCCTCTTGAAGGACACAGACAATTTTGGCCTTGAGGACCGAACAATTTTTTAAATATTTCCCTCTTTGCATCCAGGCGCTTATAACTTTTTCATTTTTTGTCCGATGTAGCTGTATGAGACTTTGTTTTTTGCGGGACAAGTTGTACTTTATGTAGGTACCATTTCTTTGGTACATTTACATTATCGTTTAATTTCTATACATTTTTATTTTGGCAAAAACTTAGAAAAAAAAGCAGTTCCGCTGCAGTTTTCTTTATATTTTTTTTACACCATACACCGATCATCATAAATAACATTATACATTTATTGAACAGGTTGTTACGGACGTGGCGATACCAAATATGCGTATATTTTTTCATGGTTTGGGACTTATATTTTGAAAAGTTTATTTATTGTAAAAAATGCGTATTTCTGTGTATTTTTTTTACTATTTTTATTTTATTTAACAAAACGTTTTTTTATTTTATTAATTGAACTTTTTTTTTTAAATCCCATAAAGGGATTTTTCATTTTTATTTTATTGATTTTTGATCTTTAATGTACTGGCATATATCTATATGCCAGTACAATAGCCTGTGTACTGATTGTACACAGGCAGTTGTTAGGGCATACCTCAGTATGCCCTAACAACGGGGAATCTGGTCAGACAGCCCTGGGGTCCTTCAATGGACCCTGGGCTGTCTGCCCATACCAGGTATAGCCATTGATCGCGTCACAGGCATTTCCTGTGACGCAAGGGCGTAACTAGGAAAGACTGGGCCCCATAGCAAACTTTTGACTGGGCCCCCCCCTCCCCTGGGTATCATTCAACCCCCCTTGTAGATAGTGCCTCCCTATAGATTCCGCCGCACAGCGCCCCCTATAGATAGCACCATACAGCCCCCTGTAGATGACATCATACAGCCCCCCTGTACATAACATCATACAGCCCTCCCATGGAGATAACTTCATACAGCCCTCCCCCTGCAGATAATGCTATACAGTCCTCCCCTGTAGATAACGCCATACAGCCCCCTGTAGATAACGCCATACAGCCCCCCCTGTAGATAACGCCAGACAGCCCCCTGTAGATAACGCCATACAGCCCCCCTGTAGATAACGCCATACAGCCCCCTGTCGATAATGCCATACAGCCCCCCTGTAGATAATGCCATACAGCCCCCTGTAGATAACGCCATACAGCCCCCCCTGTAGATAACGCCATACAGCCCCCCTGTAGATAACGCCATACAGCCCCCTGTAGATAACATCATACAGCCCTCCCCCTGTAGATAACGCCATACAGTTCCCCCTGTAGATAACGCCATACAGCCCCCCTGTAGATAACACCATACAGGCCCCCCTGTAGATAACGCCATACAGCCCCCCTGTAGATAACACCATACAGGCCCCCCTGTAGATAACGCCATACCGTCCCCCTGTAGATAACACCATACAGGCACCCCTGTAGATAACGCCAGACAGCCCCCCCTGTAGATAACGCCATACACACCCTGTAGATAACGCCAGACAGCCCCCCTGTAGATAATGCCGTACAGCCCCCCTGTAGATAACGCCATACAGCCCTAAACCCCCCCTATAGGTAACGCCATGCAGCCCCCAACAAAAAACGGCCTATAGTTTGTCCTACAAAAAACATGCATCCCATATCCACAGGATAGAGGATACATGTGTGATCGCTGGCAGCGATAAGGAGAACGGGGGACCGAAAGTCCCCCGAAGTTCTCCATGACAAACCTCGGACTTCCGGAGTCTGCGCAGTTCAATAAAAATGAAAGGAGCGCAGGTCACGCATGCGCACAAGCGCAACCGGTGCACAATTCATTTCTATGGAGCTGCCGATAGACCCCGGAAGTCCGAGGTTTGTCATGGAGAACTTTGGGGGACTTTCGGTCCCCCGTTCTCCTTACCGCTGGGCGTCCCAGCGATCCCACATGTATCCCCTATCCTGTGGATAGGGGATGCATCTCTGTTGTAGGAACAACCCCTTCAGTGGCGTCGTTCTGTAGCAGCCATAGCGGCTGCTAGCGGAGCCTCCGGCCATGGGAGGGGGGGCCTGTGCCGGCGGGCGAAGCAGGCCCCCTCATGCTGCGGGCCCCGTAGCAGCCGCTACGACTGCTACTGCGGTAGTTATGCCACTGCTGTGACGGGATCATAAGGGAGCCCCCTTCTCACTTTAGCTTTGAATGCTGTGATCAGCTTTGATCGCAGCATTCAAGGGGTTAACGGCGGAGAGAAGAGGTTTCTCTTCTCTCTGCCGATACAGCGGGGCTGCGGCTGTTTATTACAGCCATTACAGCTGCTGCCCCTCTCATCGGGAGTACTCGTCCTAATGTGCCAAGTACCCACCGCTTAGGACGAGTATTCTCGTCCTGTGTCGGCAACCAGTTAAAGAGGTTGCCGTTAATTGGCAAGTGGGCTTATACAGTTTGACCAAAATGTAAACTAAGAACCTCATGTTCATACAGTTTTACATTTTGCTGAGCCGCAATAGATCAAGTATAGCAAAGTGGATGTGCGGTCCAGGTTTTCTTCACTCCCCTTGTGATTACTAACATTCTGTTTTCACTTTGTCATTATGGGGTATTGAGTGCAGAATGATGGGGGGAAAACTTGAATTTGAAGCTGCCGTTGAGCATGCACGCTGTTGCTCCACTCAAGTCTATGGAAATGAAGGAAATTTTCAGTACAGCGCTCGAGTGTTTCCTTTAGTCCCATAGACAATAAATGGAGTGTCTTTCTCAATACAGATGAGTATAGGTGTTAATTGTTGATTCTGGTACAACCCCTTGAAAGTGCATTTACACGGGCAGATTTTCCCCCAGTAAATGAGCACTGATTCACGATACAGCATCTCGATTGGTCCACAGGATAGGGCATACATGTGTGATCGCTGGCAGCGATAAGGAGAAGGTCCCCGAAGTTCTCCATGACGAACCTCGGACTTCCGGAGTCTGCGCAGTTCAATAAAAATGAAAGGAGCACTGGTCACGCATGCGCCCAAGCGTGACCGGTGCACAATTCATTTCTATGGAGCTGCCGATAGATCCCGGAAGTCCGAGGTTTGTCATGGAGAACTTTGGGGGACTTTCGGTCCCCCGTTCTCCTTACCGCTGGGCGTCCCAGCGATCCCACATGTATCCCCTATCCTGTGGATAGGGGATGCATCTCTGTTGTAGGAACAACCCCTTCAGTGGCGTCGCGCTGTAGCAGCCATAGCGGCTGCTAGCGGAGGCTCCGGCCATGGGGGGGCCTGAGCCGGCGGGCGGCACGGGCCCCTCATGCTGTGGGCCCCGTAGCAGCTGCTACGGCTGCTACAGTGGTAGTTACGCCACTGGGTGTTACTGCTTATAGCGATTACTGTGAAAACATCAAAGGAAAATTACTCAGATATCCATTGCTAAGAGGTGAGAGCTGATTGTCATCTAGTGATACAGAGGTTTTAAGGTGTATTTCACAAAATGAACCTATGTGCTCACTATTCTAGTTCATATTTTTTCTCTCACTTCTCAGAATTTAAATTTCTTGCACCAGAGTAAACGGTGAAAGTTATTATTACACACAGCAGAATATGAGTCTTAGAATAAAGATGTCTCATTTTCACGGAATATTCACAATTCTTTCTGAACATAAAATCACACAAGGGAATCGTGGTATACAAGACAAGACTCGGAACGCCGGTTTGAATGTGCGCTTATGTTTTTGACCTACATTGAGGCCTTCCCAAGGCATAAGTCTAGTTTCCCTAAAGGTTTCTGCGTATTATATAAGGAGATAAGTATGTGTAGTGATCTAAATCTCCAACATAACTTGTGTTGAGATTTTGTCCACAGCAGCAGGATGTACCTACATGATCAGGGGACTGTAGAGTGCGTACACTCGTACCGGGGGCATGTGGCTTCCCTACTCACCTTCCCCATTAACGGCCATACCTTTTCCAAACCCCCCCCCCCCCCCATCCCTCTAATAAAACTCAGACACTTGGGTTGGATAAATTTGGCCACAGCGGCCATTTTATTTAGAAACAAACATCAAGAACAACAATTTACAAATAATAATCATAACAATGGAAGGGGAGTCCTTGGAGTTACAAAAGTCTGTCACGAAACAGCCCACCTGCATAGTATTTTACTCCCAGCCATCACCCTACTGGCTCAGGGGCAGCGTTATACCTGCAGTTGGCTGACCTAAACCGCAACCACTCCCCGGGACACCACCCAGCAGGAGCCCACATTGACCACTCCCCGGGACACCACCCAGCAGGAGCCCAAATTGACCAGACTATCAACCATAATAAATTGGGGAGGGACCATACCCCCTATGAATCCCCCCCCCGACAGTAATTTACCACCAACTCCAAGGACCCCCAATCCGCCATACAACTGCTGCGACATTGCAAAACTGTTCCACAGCATCCTCCTGTACCTGCGGAAAAACAAAAACAACGAGCAACAAAGCGAAATACCAAAATAGTCACACAGATGAACACAACATTTTGGGAGGGAGGGTGGGACAAGCTTCCCTGTGCTGTTACTAAAGATGGCGACGCCTTCCTCTCTCCTACCCTTAAGTAACCTGACCTCGCCCCCTCACATACGCCCCCTCCTAACCACCCCCCCTAACTCCTTCCCTTCCTAACATCCCTGATCATGGTGGCCTCCCCCTATGGCATTCTGCCGGGTCCAGCCTGTACTTGATCAGTGGACTGTAGAGTGCGTACACTCGTACCGGGGGCATGTGGCTTCCCTACTCACCTTCCCCATTAACGGCCATACCTTTTACAAACCCCCCCCCCCCCCCCTCTAATAAGACTCAGACACTTGGGTTGGATAAATTTGGCCACAGCAGCCATTTTATTTACAAATAAACATCAAGAACAACAATTTACAAATAATAATCATAACAATGGAAGGGGAGTCCTTGGAGTTACAAAAGTCTGTCACGAAACAGCCCACCTGCATAGTATTTTACTCCCAGCCGTCACCCTAATGGCTCAGGGGCAGCGTTATACCTGCAGTTGGCTGACCTCAACCGCAACCACTCCCCGGGACACCACATTGACCACTTCCCGGGACACCACCCAGCAGGAGCCCAAATTGACCAGACTACCAACCATAATATATTGGGGAGGGACCATACCCCCTATGAATCCCCCCCCACAGTAATTTACCACCAACTCCAAGGACCCCCAATCCGCCACACGAACATACTTAGATACCTTTAAGTATGCGAGTCCCCACCCAACAAGAGAGCCCTTTCGATACCTTCCTGCAGGCGCACAGGTCGATCCCCACGGCCGTCAGGTGCACACCATCACTTAGCCAATAATTACCCTGGCCATCCTCGAAGTCATAATGACGCACGAAGACCCCCCCCCCTGTTTCTCACCACGAAACCCAAAACTGCCCGATTAACCTTAACCCTGGCTTTATTTAACCGCGGCACCGATCTTGCATGCCGCCAAACCTTCCGCGGGACAATTTCCGACCACACCACTTTAACTCCCGGGAAAACGGACCATAACCTGAGTAGATCATATTTTATATCCCTGATCAATTCCCGAAAAGGACGACTACCCAAATCGTTACCCCCGACGTGTAACACCAAGATATGCGGGGACCTTGTCCATCAGCGCAAGCCGATGCACGTCCGGCAACACCCGACTCCACAGCATCCCCCTACTCCCCAGCTACAGCACGACTACCTCCTCCCGCCGAAAACCCAACTGCGGCCCGTCCGGACGAACATCCGCCCGCTCCGCCCCCCAATGAACGTAGGAATGCCCGACGATCCACACCAATCGGCCCGCGGGTCCTGAAAAATAAAACCACTGATTAACAAAACGAGTAAGGATGCAAGCGAAACATGGAGGAGGAGAGAAAAAACGACGATGGGGGCAGGAGGGAGTGTGGAGAAGGAGGGATTACGACTGGACTATCATATAAACTGAGGGCGCACATACAGCTGGAAACGGCGGGAATCCCATTGGCCTATCCGCTTTACCACTTCCTCCCCCAACCCCCATGCCACCGCCTCCGTCGCTGCCCCAAGCCGAAAAGAATGGGGGGAAAACAAAGCCTCCTCCAATGCCAACTGCCGCAGACACCTACGAAAAACCCACGTAAACTGTTACCGGGACATAAAGGACAACTGTCCCCTATGCACCGTTGGAACCTCTCTGAACCCCGCAAAGAAGGCGACAGGGCACATCCTGACCCCCTTGGTGCTCCTGAAAACAGCACTGTAATTTCAGCCGTAACAGACGCTGCCATGTGAACATACCCTCAGGGCTTAAAATGTCAGGGAAAATAGCCCCAATACATATGTGTCCGCCCCAAAAAAATGTGTGTATATGAGACAGCATAGCATATTATAGCACTACGACCCTATAAACTATGGATAGGATTAGATACAGTGGCTCAGCAGACAGTATCACACATGATAGGATTAGATACAGTGGCTCAGAAGGCAGTATCACACATGATAGGATTAGATACAGTGGCTGAGCAGACAGTATCACACATGATAGGATTAGATACAGTGGTTGAGCAGACAGTATCACACATGATAGGATTAGATACACAGCTCAGCACACAGTATCACACATGATAGGATTAGATACAGTGGCTGAGCAGACAGTATCGCACATGATAGGATTAGATACAGTGGCTGGGCAGACAGTATCACACATGATAGGATTAGATACAGTGGCTGAGCAGACAGTATCACACATGATAGGATTAGATACAGTGGCCCAGCAGGCAGTATCACACATGATAGGATTAGATACAGTGGCTCAGCAGACAGTACCACACATGATAGGATTAGATACAGTGGCTCAGAAGGCAGTATCACACATGATAGGATTAGATACAGTGGCTCAGCAGACAGTATCACACATGATCGGATTAGATATAGGGCCCAGCAGACAGTATCACACATGATAGGATTAGATACAGGGTCTAGCAGACAGTATCACACATGATTGGATTAGATACACAGCTCAGCAGACAGTATCACACATGATTGGATTAGATATAGGGCCCAGCAGACAGTATCACACATGCTAGGATTAGATACATGGCGCAGCAGACAGTATCACACATGATAGGATTAGATACAGCAGCTCAGCAGACAGTATCACATATGATAGGATTAGATACTCCGGATCAGCAGACAATATCACACATGATAGGATTAGATACACAGCTCAGCAGACAGTATCACACATGATAGGATTAGATACATGGCGCAGCAGACAGTATCACACATGATAGGATCAGATACAGGGCTCAGCTCGATGACATTGCGGCTCCAGCGCTGGACCCAGGATAGGTAAGAATAATAATTTTGCTTCTTTATGTGTTACTGATTATTTTTGTGTGTTTGTGTTTTTTTACAGGTTCGGTTGTTGGACTTCGGATTCGAGGACTTCAATGACGGCGTTTTTTTTATTCTCAATAAAATGGTTAATGAGGGTTGTGTTTTTTTATTTCAATGAAATATTTTTTCTATGTGCTTGTATCTTTTTAAACTTTATTATCACCGCATTAGTAATGGCCGCTGGCTGATTGACAACCTCCATTACTAAGGCGGGGCTTAATGTTAGCCGGTGCAGAGGCTACACTAACCCCCATTATTACCCCGGTACCCACCGCCTCCAGGAGCACTGGGAAGAGCCGGGTACGAACCAGTACCCGACCATCTGTAGTGACGGGCAGGCACCGGGGTGGCCGCAGGCTGGTAGTATTAGGCTGGGGAAGGCCAAAAACAGTGGCCCTTCCCACCCTTGTAATGCTGCCTGCTGCTGCTGTGCTGTATCTGGCTGGTTATGAAAATTGGGGGGGACCCCACATCGTTCTTTCCAATTATTATTATTTTTTATTTTTTTTAAATGACGTGGGGTCCCCCCCATTTTTCATAACCAGCCAGATACAATAAAGTAGCAGCAGCCTAGCATCACCAGGGTGGGAAGGGCCACTGTTTTTGGCCTTTCCCCTCCTGATAATACCAGCCTGCGGCCACCCCAGTGGCCGACCATCACTACAGATGGTCAAGTACTGGATCGTACCCGGCTCTTCCCAGTACCCCTGGTGGCGGTGGGTACCGGGGTAATAATGGGGGTTAGTGTTCGCCTCTGCACCGGCTAACACTAAGCCCCGCCTTAGCAATGGACGCTGTCAATCAGCCGGCGGCCATTACTAAGTCGGTAGTAATATAGTTTAAAAAAAACCACAAAGACATAGAAAAAATATTTTATTGAAATAAAAAAAAACCCACACAGCCCTCATTAACCATTTTATTGATAACAAAAAAAAAAGCCGTCATCGAAGTAGTCCTGGAATCCGCCGTAATCCATCGACCGAACCTGTAAGAAAACACACAAGAAAAAACGATTAGTAACACGTGTGTTAGGCTTAGATACAGGGCCCATGTGTGATACTGTCTGTGGGACCCTGTATCTAAGCCTACCACCATGTAGGCTTAGATACAGGGTCCAGCAGACAGTGATCTTATACAGTATAAGATTACTGTGTGCTGGGGCTCTGTATCTAAACCGACAGTGTGGTAGGCTTAGATACAGGGTCCCACAGACAGGATCACACATGGGCCATGTATCTAAGCCTACCATGTGATTGTCTTAGATACAGGGCCCAGCAAACAGGATCACACAATCTGTGATCCTGTCTCATGGGCCCTCTAAGCCTGCTACATCGTAGGCTTAAAGGGGTTGTCCAGTCCCTAAACATTGATGACCTTTCCTCAAGATAGGCCATGAATAGCTGATGTGTCTGGGTCCGACTTCCGGGACTTTCCTGGTTCCGGATCGCAGCGTAGGTCCTGAAGTCACAGCGCTATGCGCCGCGCACAACATCGAGAGGACAGAACTTCCGCCGCGGCTGAAAAGGAAGGTAAGATTAGTTGCCCTGACTGGCGGGGTCCAACTACCGGGACCCGCCAATCAGCTGTTTTGAAGGGGCCGCAGCACTCGTACGAGAGCTGCTTCCCCTTCATTCCACTACTCACTCATACTGTGAATCGCCAACACCGATTCACAGTGTGACCGGAATGAAGGGGAGCAGCTCTCGTACGAGTGCTGCGGCCCCTTCAAAACAGCTGATTGGCGGGTCCCGGGAGCTGGACCCCGCCAGTCAGGGCAACTAATCTTACCTTCCTCTTCAGCCGCGGCAGAAGTTCTGTCCTCTCGATGTTGTGCGCGGTACATAGCGCTGTGACGTCAGGACCTCCGCTGCGATCCGGAACCAGGAAGGTAAGGTCAGTCTGTTACTATAGTAACAGGGGCCCGCGGCCCGAGTTACTATAGTAACTTTTTATTGATGTGGTGCGGGGGGCTGTGGGCCCCCCTGGCTTCGGGGGCCCGGTCGCAATTGCGACCCCTATAGCTACGCCAGTGTAGATATGAGATAAATAGATAGATAGATAGATAGATAGATAGATAGATAGATAGATAGATAGATAGATAGATAGATAGATAGATAGATAGATAGATAGATAGATAGATAGATAGATAGATAGATAGATAGGATGGATAGATGGATAGATGGATAGATAGATAGATAGATAGATAGATAGATAGATAGATAGATAGATAGATAGATAGATAGATAGATAGATAGATAGATAGATAGATAGATAGATAGATAGATAGATAGATAGATAGATAGATAGATAGATAGATACTTTGTCTGTTATGCTAAACTGTCAGCCCTGAGGTGTGACTGCTCAGCATGACAGACATACATACACACATACACACAGTGAAGGGGTTAAGAGCTGGATTACTAGTTGCTACTTACATCTGCTGTGGGGTCAGAGAGCAGCTCGTACTGCAGGGGAGCAGCAGACACGCACACCATCTTCTTGCTGTAGCCATTCCTTTCCCTCTGAACAGGTCACGAGGAAGAGGGAAACAGCAAGAAGTGAGCTGATTGGGTGGACAGTACAGTGGGCGGGCCTGGGTCTCGTAAGATGAGTGGATTCATCTATCATTCATTTTCCACCCTCTTGTTCCCCCTCCGTGCAATGACTCTCTGACAGCTGAGCTGCCACCAATGCTTTAAAGGGGTATTCCGGAACTAAAAAATTACATTTATTTAAATAAAACAATGAAAAAGATATAACTTTCCAATGTACTTACGTTTCATCAGATGGCTGTAGCGTCGTATATCCTCCTCCGTCGCCGTCCCCTTAGCAATGCAAAATCTGCACTTCCTGTGCAGACCCGTCCATTTGGTCTTCTGCCTTGCTTCCGGTTTCCGGCTTTCACACTGTACGGTTACGTCAAAAATGACGTAACCGTACCACGTGCTTCTTTATTGAATTAGAGCATGCGTGGTGAACACACTCCACCGCGCATGCTCTGTGAAATTATGTGGCTGCGTCTTCAGCGGCCGTGTATATTACACTGCGCATGCGCAAGGTTGAAGGTGTGTAGCGGTGTGTATACGAAGTTGCAGGAATAACGGCCGTTTCGGCCGTCTTCCCGACAGGTGCAGGAGCTGTGACAGCTGCTGTCTCGTACAGCAGCTGCCGCAGCTCCTACAGCGGGGACCGATCGCTGTGTCCCCGTAGTCTAACCCCTTAAAAGCCGCGTTCTATAGAGATCGCGGGTTTTTAGGGGTTAAGTTACCATCGCCGGCCTGCTACACGATAGCGGCCGGCGATGGTTACTATGGCAACCGGACACCAAACAAAGGCGTCCGGCTATGCCATCGACGGAAGCCTAGTGGGTCCTGACAAAGTCAGGACCCACTATGCTTGCTGTCAGTGAATAGCTGACAGTTCTAATACACTGCACTACGGATGTAGTGCAGTGTATTAGAATAGCGATCAGGGCCTCCTGCCCTCAAGTCCCCTAGTGGGACAAAGTAATAAAGTTAAAAAAAAAGTTAAAAAAGATGTGTAAAAATTAAAAGTTAAAAAAATCCCCCTTTTTTTCCCTTATCAGTCCTTTTTTATTAATAAAAATATATAAATAAACGATACATAATTGGTATCGCCGCGTCCGTAACGGCCTGAACTACAAAATTATTTCCTTATTTATCCCGCGCGGTGAACGCCGTAAAAGAAAATAATAATATACCGTACCAAAATCACAATTGTTTGGTCACTTCACCTCCCAAAAAATGTATTAAAAATAGATCAAAAAGTTGCATTTACCGAAAAATGGTCCTGATCGAAACTACAGTTCGTTACGCAAAAAATAAGTCCTCGCACGGCTTTATTGATGGAAAAATTATAAAGTTCTGGCTCTTAGAATAAGGTAACAAAAAGTGAATGATTTTTTACAAAACGTATTTTATTGTGCAAACGCCATAAGACATAAAAAAACTATAAACATCTGGTGTCACCGTAAGGCCGAGTTTACACGAGCGTGTGCGTTTTGTGCAAGCAAAAAGCGCGGCGTTTTGCGTGCGCAAAAAGCACTTAACAGCTCCGTGTGTCAGCCCTTTATGATGCGCGGCTGCGTGCTTTTCGCGCAGCCGCCATCATTATGACACTCCGTTTGGATGTTTGTAAACAGAAAAGAACGTGGTGCTTTTCTGTTTTCATTCATCCTTTACAGTGCTGTTGCGTGAATCACGCGCGTCCCACGGAATTGCTTCCGTGCGACATGCGTGGTTTTCACACACCCATTGACTTCAATGGGTGCGTGATGCGCGAACAGCGCACAAATATAGGACGTCGTGCGTTTCACGCAGCGGACATACGCTGCGTGAAAATCACGTACCTGTCTGCACGGCCCCATAGAGTAACATAGGTCCCTGCGACGCGCGTTGCAAAAACGTATAATACGCTCGTGTAAATGAGCCCTAATCGTATCGCCCCATAGAATAAAGTGAATATGTCATTTATAGCGCACGGTGAACGCTGTAACAAAAATAGAATTAAAAAACAATAGAATTGCTGTTTTTTAGTCACCGCGCCACTTAAAAATAGAATAAAAACTGATCAAAAAGCTGCATGCACCCCAAGAAAACTACAATGTATTCCTCAAGGGGTCTAGTTTCCAAAATGGGATCACCTTTTGGGGGTTTCCACTATTTTGGTACCACAAGACCTATTCAAACCGGACATGGTGCCTAATAAAAAGGCGGCCTCAAAATCCACTAGGTGCGCCTTTGCTTCTGAGGCCTGTGCTTCAGTCCATTACCGCCCGAGGGCCACATGTGGGATATTTCTACTGCAGAATCTGGACAATAAGTATTGAGTTGCGTTTCTCTGGTAAAACATTTTGTGCATAAACTTTCTAAATGCTGTTGTGAATACTTTGAGGGGTCTAGTTTCTAAAATGTCGTGTTTCATAGGGGTTTCTAATATATAGGCCCCTCAAAGCCACTTCAGAACTGAACTGGAAGCCCAAAAAAAATAATTAGGCAATACTTCGCTTCTATACGAACTAGTTAGCGATTCACAGTGTGATGAAGTAAGGGGAAGCAGCGCTTATACGAGCGGTGCACCCCCTTCAAACAGCCGATGACTTTTCAGTTCACAGGTAGCAGAGTTACATGATGGGGAATTTGTTTTCCTGTTGTGTAACTCTGCTACCTGTCAATGGAAAAATCAGCTGCCAGAGTGAAAAATGTTTCCACACAGAGGAGTACCGCAAAGAAACACCTGGGAATCAGACATGATGGACTAACATTTTTCCCTGTGGTGGATGACTTTTCAGTTGACAGGTAGCAGAGTTACATGAAGGGGAATTATTTTTCATCGATGGCTAGTTAGGAGCGCTGCTTCCCTTTAGTTTTTTCTTGCTCACTGTGAATCTCCGACACAGGATGCAGCGGCGATCCACAGGTATTGCTCCTTTTATCCCAATTCACATGTTAGAATTCAATTTTTTTTATTTTATATATATATATATATATATATATATATATATATATATATATATATATATATATATAAAATACAGTATTTAAAACTAAGACTGTATAAACAGTTAATATACATTTAGAAAACGTATAATTATAAAGACCAAACTTTACGTATCATCATATAGGGTCAGTGTTGTTTAAAAACGCAGATATCCAGTGATTTCAGCTTGTGCTAGCAGTAATAGAATGAGAGCACCAAAATGAAGACTGGGATTGCAGAAGTTAGTAGAGCTGGGTGTAGTAGGCGGAGCAAGTGCACTGCTGCATGCACATTGCATGCTGGGACTAGAGCAGTGCATGCAGGGAGGAGAAACACAGGAAGAGAAGAGGAATGAACTTACTGAGCAAAACAAACCTCTCAAGGTAAACAATAGGGAGTAATGTTACTAAAACCATTTATTATCAAGAAAAAGCTAGACAGAGTGCACTAATATCTTAATAGAGGAACATTGCATTGATTTAAAAAATAAAAAAAAGTATTGGAAAACCCCTTTAAGCTACATTACTGGGTCTCTTTTGTACCACAGCAGGGACCCAGCAATGTAGAGCAATCATTGCAGCGCTAGTGTGTTGAGGGGGGCCTGCGGGCTCCCCTAGCTACGGGGCCCGGTCGCAGTTGCGACCGCTGCGACCCCTATAGCTACACCACTGCAACTGCTGCATCAAACGACGTGTAAGCCACCGAGCAAAGTTACGGAGAAATCCCATCATTAACCGATCGCCCCCTCGGGTAAGATAAATGATGTATGAGCCTAAACTTATTCGGCTCCTTCTTAGGCACCACCCCCAGCGGTGACATCACCAGATCCGGTAAAGGGCAACTCTCAAATGGACCTGCCATGCGCCCCAACTCCACCTCCTTCCGCAACTTATCCCCTACTACCCCTGGATACTGCAACGCTGAACGCAAACTACGCAAGGTAAACGGCACCTTGTGAGCAGGGGCAGGGATATGGAAACCAACCCGAAAACCATCCAACAACAAACTTGCCCTGGACCTATCAGGGTACCTATTTAGAAAGGGCTCCATGTCTTCCCACCTCACCGGTGTCCGAACCTTGACTAGCGCCCCCGACCCCTCGTCCTTTTCCCTTCCGAAAACATTTAACCACTCCGTGAGAGATCCCCCCGCAGGAGGAGCAGCTATGTTTGAACTTACAACCCGGTCCGAACTTACACTGGCCCTCATTAAACTGCCAGCAGAACCTGGATTTTCCTCCTGCCACCACTGCTCCCCCCCTGAAGGCAATGAGGGGCCGGCCCCTCCGGCCCCACCCCCTTAAAAGGACTTGCCAAAACGCACTGGAGCCATGACCCGCAACCATAACCCTATGTCTTTGTTATCCCACCTAATGTCAGGCCTCACTGCCTTCTGCTGTCGGAACTGCTCATCATAGCGCAGCAACGTCTGCCCGGCGTAAAATCGATGAGCCTCTCCGATAGCATCCATATAACAGAAGAGGCCGGAACAATGTTCCGGCCTCTTCTGTCCAATTACGCTTGCCAAAATCGCAAACGCCTGCAACCAATTAACAAAAGTTTGGGGAATCAACCGATACCAACGTTTTTCCTCCTTCTCCTTCTTGCTTTCCAACCACTTCCCTTTATCTAAATTGAACTTCTCCAACGGCAACAATGAAAAAATTTCCATATATTCATCCCTCCATATTTTTTCCCTTACTTCCGGTTTTATATGCGCCCCCAATGGGCCCTCAAATCAAACATAGACCTCGCCCTTCGCCTTATCATCCAACCGCACCTCATCCACTGCCCCATCCTTTTCTGTCTGCAACGACAGTGCCACGCCCGATTCCCTAGACACCACCCCAGCTCCACATAGCGCGCTATCCACCACTGCAGGCCCCGACGGCCCCACCCAAGCTGCAACCGGGGACGGGGAACCCATCGCCCCCCCTCCGAATCGCGCCAAAAGGTCACGCACACAACACAATTCCTGAATCTCACCCCCACCACACGTACTCCCTGTAATTCCCCCACTACACACCAGCAACCCCGTAGGTGAAAGTGAACCCCACCCCCTACCCCCGGGGACCGAAATACAGCAGGCAATGAAAAAGTAGGAGACAGCGACTCACCGGGCTGCGCAGGTGCTGTGTCCCCACCAGCCGGGGCGAAGGATCCATCCAGACGTCCCTCTTGGTCACCGAACTCCCAGTCGTCCACTTCATCCTGCCCAGACGGCCCAGGACAAGCGCCGCACACATGACATCCCCGACCTTCTGATGGAGCGCTCCGGACCTGCGCCGATGAACTGGGCCTCTCCGCCCGTCTGTTGGGGGCCTCGTCCACCCCACGGCCCACAGGTAGCTGCCCTCCTGCCCGCCGTGTCACCACCGACCGTGGCACACGCCTGTAATTGGTTGCATCATCCTGGGTACAGGTGGGCCGCACGACTGGAGCATCGCCAGCACGGCCCACCGCAAGTCCTGGGTCCCGTCATCTGGAAGCAGAGGGAGGTCCCAGCTGCACGGGCGCCTGCCCTACCACCTCCGCTGAGCCAGACCGGCTTCCAGGATTCCTCTCAGACCGGACCGTCCTGCTCACGGCAGCCGAGTGAGGGGCCCGGCCTGGAGGGTCCCTCGTGGGGCTCCTTACCCTGCGCCTGGCTCGTGGCATCACTTCCGGGCTCAACCTCTCCGGAGGCCTCATGCGCCGTGACCACCGCCGGGGAGGAGAGGACGGCACCGCCCGCGCCCCGGATCCAAACACAGCCGCGTCCTCCGTACTCGCCCCCGAACCAGGGGGCTCCCCATCCTCCTCTCCTCGTCCGCTCACCGCCGAGCTCGGAGCCCCAGACAGCGGGCCGTAAAGCCCCAGCCCCTCCGCTAGCCAGACCATGCCTCTTTCTGCTACAGCCGCCCAGAGCTGGGTAAGTAGTGCATCCATTGTAAAGTCCTGGACGAGCTTCCCGTGCTGCTACAAGCTTCCCTGTGCTGTTACTAAAGATGGCGACGCCTTCCTCTCTCCTACCCTTAAAGGGAATGTGTTGCCAGAAAAACATGTTTTTTTTTTTTTAATTAAACATTTAGTGTGTGGGTGATTAAACATTGTTCACATTTTTTTTATTTCTTTCACGAGTCAGGAAATATTATAAATTAATTCTAATTTATAATATTTCCCATTTCTGGTCACTAGATGGAGCTATTCCCAAAATTGCAGCATTGCAAAATTGGGTAAAAAGCCCTCGCTCTAGTGAGCTCTCAGCATCCCCCCCTCCTTTATCCTGGCTAGTGCCGGGATAAACGAGGGGTTTGAACGGTGTAACCTCCTACACTGTGTGTCGCCATTTTTTGAGCTAACACACAGTGTAGTAGGTTTACATACAGTAGTAAACACACACAAACACGAACATACATTGAAATCTCTTACCTGCTCCTGCCGCCGCGGCTCCCTCCGGCCCGTCCGCTCCGTCTGCTGCCGCTGGTCCAAGTGCACAAGTCCGGAAGCCGCGACCGGAAGTAGTAATATTACTGTCCGGCCGCGACTTCCGGTCCACAGGAAAATGGCGCCGGACGGCGCCAATTTCAAATTGGACTGTGTGGGAGCGGCGCATGCGCAGTTCCCACACAGACGCCGTACACAGAAGTGAATGGGACGGGAGCCGTTCGCAGTCCCTATGGGACTGTGGCTGCCGTATTCCATGTCTGTATGTGTCGTTAATCGACACATACAGAAATGGAACAAAAAATGGCAGCCCCCATAGGGAAGAAAAAGTGTAAAAATAAGAAAAAGTAAAACACAAACACACAAATAAATATAAACGTTTTTAATAAAGCACTAACATCTTTAACATATAAAAAAATAATTTGTGATGACACTGTTCCTTTAAGTAACCTGACCTCGCCCCCCTCACATACACCCCCTCCTAACCACCCCCCCCCCTAACTCCTTAAAGGAACAGTGTCATCACAAATTATTTTTTTATATGTTAAAGATGTTAGTGCTTTATTAAAAACGTTTATATTTATTTGTGTGTTTGTGTTTTACTTTTTCTTATTTTTACACTTTTTCTTCCCTATGGGGGCTGCCATTTTTTGTTCCATTTCTGTATGTGTCGATTAACGACACATACAGACAAGGAATACGGCAGCCACAGTCCCATAGGGACTGCGAACAGGTCCCGTCCCATTCACTTCTGTGTACGGCGTCTGTGCGGGAACTGCGCATGCGCCGCTCCCACACAGTCCAATTTGAAATTGGCGCCGTCCGGCGCCATTTTCCTGTGGACCGGAAGTCGCGGCCGGACAGTAATATTACTACTTCCGGTCGCGGCTTCCGGACTTGTGCACTTGGACCAGCGGCAGCAGACGGAGCGGACGGGCCGGAGGGAGCCGCAGCGGCAGGAGCAGGTAAGAGATTTCAATGTATGTTCGTGTTTGTGTGTGTTTACTACTGTATGTAAACCTACTACACTGTGTGTTAGCTCAAAAAATGGCGACACACAGTGTAGGAGGTTACACCGTTCAAACCCCTCGTTTATCCCGGCACTAGCCAGGATAAAGGAGGGGGGGGATGCTGAGAGCTCACTAGAGCGAGGGCTTTTTACCCAATTTTGCAATGCTGCAATTTTGGGAATAGCTCCATCTAGTGACCAGAAATGGGAAATATTATAAATTAGAATTAATTTATAATATTTCCTGACTCGTGAAAAAAATAAAAAAAATTTGAACAATGTTTAATCACCCACACACTAAATGTTTAATAAAAAAAAACAAAACATGTTTTTCTGGCAACACATTCCCTTTAACTCCTTCCCTTCCTAACATCCCTGATCATGGTGGCCTCCCCCTATGGCATTCTGCCGGGTCCAGCCTGTACTTTTCCTGCAAGATCAACTGACCATGATCTACTCTCTATGGACCAGATACTTATAGGGTTAAAGCTGGCCATAGACGTAAGGATAACCCTTAACAATCTGACCGATTTTCGGATTGTTAATATTGATCGTTGCATCTATTGAAGCAAAGACAGTTCCAACTAAGTATAGGTCGTTGCACTGACCGTTCTCAATCAATAGTGATAAACATTACAATTGTAGCGTCCCAAAACATAAGCATAATGGCCAAAGACATGTATGATACTTCTCACAATACATATTATTATCATATTGTCGGAAATCTCTTTTCATTGTGGCCCTTTCTCGTCGAACATATACTTAAAAAAGAATATCACTGCCAGTTAACACTAGTGCAAGAGTCATATGACTTGGCCATAATTTTAAGAGACTTTTCACCTTTTAATATTCAGAATGGATCAAGAGTCCCATTTAAAAGTGGATCGCAAACTACATAAGATTGGATACCTATGCTGCATATTATCACCCTGGATAGAAAAACTAGCCTTGTTCATATTAGCAACCAATCAAAGAGCAGGTTTGATTTCTTGAACTGCTCTGGAAAAATTCAAGCTAAGCTCTGATTGGTTTATAGGGGCAACAAGGTTTTTTAATTAATTTTAATAATTGAGGCCCAGTGTTTCCAAGATGGACGCCGTTTATATGAATACTCAGAAAGGAAAAGCTCAGAAAAGAAAAGATAAAAAACTAATGTAGGCTGCTGAAATCCACTGATCTAGTGAGCTCTGTGTCCATTATAGCAGAAATTGGATAAAACATATAGTAGCTCAGTCACTGTAGCATACATAGCTGAGCCCGTATTGCTAATATAGATGAAAGAACCTAATTCCTAGCAGAACTATAGACCGACTCCTCTGCTGTCGAGCGATAGATAAAAAACCTAAGTATCCACTATCTAAACTAACTGCCTATGTGGGGCACCGGCCGGCCCACACTTTCGTAGATGAACTACTGTTGAACCGGAAATCCGGAGCAGAGCATTGACGTCTAGAAAAATTAACATAAAGCTAAAAGTCATTTACTAGTGCAATTTGGACTAAGGCTCTTTTATTATCACATGTTTACATTCTGCATATATGCAGAGAAAGTGTCCTGACACGTGTGCTGAATGAGTCACATGATTGTCGGGATGCCATTAGTGGAAGACTGCTGCTAGGTCTAACTAGCCCCAGAACAGCACTAACAGTGACAATAGTCACTATAACAGGGCTGATTTCCCCTGTAACTGGGGCTGCAGTGGGAAAATGTGTAAAAGAGAGAAAAAAAAAAAGTTAAATTCCCAAATGGTCTTTTCTGACCTTTGAGGGACAAGCCAGAATTAAAAAAAAAAAAATAGTAAAAATAGATTTAATAAAAATTACACATAAAATACCCACCCCCAAAAAAGTTTCCCACGCCAAGCTGTAAAGGATCTGCCAGGCACAGCTTCTGTGTATACGCCCATAGGTAATCAGTCTGCACCTGCTTCTATGTCTGTGAGACTGACTCCATCTTCCACCACTCAGGATGGCAGGCTTAGGAGTGGGAGAGCCTATCACAGCCTGGCCAGACGGAGATAGCTCCCGCCCTCTGTCTATTTATACCTGCCTTTCCTGTTCCTCCTTGCTTGTGATTCTTCTCGTGTGGTTTCCTGGCCCTGCTGCAGCTTCTGAACTATTTGACCCTGCTTCATACTGACCCTGGCTTACTGACTACTCTCCTGCTCTGCGTTTGGTACCTCGTACACTCCTTGTTTGACTCGGCTCGTTCACCACTCTTGTTGCTCACGGTGTTGCCGTGAGCAACTCCCCATTTCCCTTAGCTTTGTGTACCCTTGTCTGTTTGTCTGTCGTGCACTTACTGAGCGTAGGGACCGTCGCCCAGTTGTACCCCGTCGCCTAGGGCGGGTCGTTGCAAGTAGGCAGGGACTGAGTGGCGGGTAGATTAGGGCTCACTTGTCTGTTCCCTACCCCCAACATTACATAATCACAAGCCCATATACCTAGGCTACCCTGGTCCCCCACACTACTATGGACCCCCTTGAGACCCTGGCTCAGCAAATGCAGGGTCTCTCCCTACAGGTCCAGGCCCTGGCTCAGAGGGTCAACCTGCCTGACGCTACCATGGTAGTGCCCCTCACCTCACCTCTTGAACCCCACCTCAAGTTGCCTGACCGGTTCTCAGGGGACCGGAGGACTTTTCTCTCCTTTCGGGAGAGTTGTAGGCTCTACTTTCGCTTAAAGCCTCAGTTGTAATGCTGGGGGTGGGGAGACAGACAAGTGAGCCCTAATCTACCCACCACTCAGTCCCTGCCTACTTGCAACAACGTGAGCAACAAGAGAAGTGAACAAGCCGAGTCAAACCAGGAGAGTACGAGGTGCCAAACGCAGAGCAGAAGAGTAGTAAACAAGCCGAGTCAAACCAGGAGAGTACAGAGGTACCAAACGAAGAGCAGGAGAGTAGTCAGCAAGCCGGGGTCAATATGAAGCAAGGACAATGGTACAAGAAGCTGCAGCAGGGCGAGGAAACCAAACGAGAAGAATCACAAGCAAAGGAGGAACAGGAAAGGCAGGTATAAATAGACAGAGGGCGGGAGCTAGCTCCGTCTGGCCAGGCTGTGATAGGTTCTCCCACTCCTAAGCCTGCCACCCTGAGTGGTGGAAGATGGAGTCAGTCTCACAGACATAGAAGCAGGTGCAGACTGATTATCTATGGGCGTTAACCCCAAAGCTGTGCCTGGCAAATCCTTTACATCACTCCTCAGGTTCTGAGAGCCAGCGGGTGGGTATAATTATGTCCCGGCTCCAGGAAGGGCCCCAAGAATGGGCCTTCTCCTTGGCTCCTGACGCCCCTGAACTTTCCTCCATTGATCTTTTCTTTTCTGCTCTCGGACTCATTTATGACGAGACTGACAGGACTGCCTTTGCCGAGAGTCAGCTGGTGACCTTACGTCAGGGTAAGAGACCTGTTGAGGAGTATTGTTCTGACTTTAGGAAGTGGTGCGTAGCTTCTCGGAGGAATGACCCTGCCTTAAGGTGCCAGTTTAGGTTGGGTCTGTCGAACGCCCTGAAAGGCCTGCTAGTTAGCTATCCCTCTTCTGACTCCCTAGACCAGGTTATGGCTTTAGCGGTACGACTTGACCGACGTCTCAGAGAACGACGACTTGAACGTTTTTGTGTTTTCCCCTCTGACTCCCCCATGATGCCTCCCGAGGTCCCGTTGCTTCGCTCTTCCACCGAAGACTCGGAGGTACCTATGCAACTCGGGGCCTCCGTGTCCCCCCGACAATGTAGAGAGTTCCGCAGGAAGAATGGTCTCTGCTTCTATTGTGGGGATGACAAGCATCAAGTGAACACCTGTCCTAGGCATAAGAATAAGCAGCCGGAAAACTTCCGCGCCTAAGTGATCCTCGGGGAGGTCACTTGGGCACACAGGTATTTCCCGTAAATATGAAATGTAATAAAATCTTGCTTCCCTTTCAGGTCTCTTTTGGTGGTAGGTCTGCTACCGGCAGTGCCTTCGTGGATTCAGGGTCTTCTGCTAATATCATGTCTGTGGAATTTGCTATGTCTCTAGCTATGCCTTTGATTGATTTGCCTAAACCTGTCCCGGTAGTGGGTATCGACTCCACTCCTCTTGCTAATGGTTATTTTACACAGCATACCCCTGTTTTTGAACTCCTTGTTGGCTCCATGCATTTGGAGCAGTGCTCTGTACTGTTGATGCAGGGATTATCGTCCGATTTGGTTTTAGGCCTTCCCTGGTTGCAGTTGCATAATCCCACGTTTGACTGGAATACTGGGGAGCTTACCAAATGGGGTAATGAATGCTTGACGTCATGTTTTTCTGTTAATTCTATTTCTCCCCCTGAGGAGGTGAACACGCTACCTGAGTTTGTTCAGGACTGCGCTGATGTTTTCTCTAAGGAGGCCTCCGAAGTGTTACCTCCTCATAGAGAATACGATTGCGCTATCGATTTGGTACCAGGAGCTAAGCTCCCTAAGGGTAGGATATTTAATCTCTCTTGTCCCGAACGTGAAGCCATGAGAGAGTATATCCTGGAATGCCTGGCCAAGGGTTACATTCGCCCATCTACTTCTCCGGTAGGTGCTGGCTTCTTCTTCGTAGGGAAGAAGGATGGTGGTCTTAGGCCATGCATTGACTACCGTAACTTGAATAAAGTCACTGTAAGGAACCAGTATCCCCTTCCTTTAATTCTTGATCTCTTTAATCAGGTTCAGGGGACCCAATGGTTCTCTAAGTTTGATCTATGGGGGGCGTATAACCTTATCCGCATCAAAGAGGGGGATGAGTGTAAGACTGCGTTTAACATGCCTGAAGGTCCTTTAGAATACCTCGTCATGCCCTTTGGGTTGTGTAATGCTCCCGCTGTCTTCCAGAATTTCATAAATGAGATTTTAAGAGATTACCTGGGGGTATTTCTTGTAGTGTACCTTGATGACATACTTGTGTTTTCCAAGGACTGGTCCTCCCACATTGAGCATGTCAGGAAGGTGCTCCAGGTCCTTCGGGAAAACAAACTGTTTGCGAAGACCGAAAAATGTGTGTTTGAGGTGCAGGAGATACCATTTTTGGGTCAAATCCTCACTCCTCATGAATTACGCATGGACCCCGCCAAGGTCCAGGCTGTGGCGGAATGGGTCCAACCTGCCTCCCTGAAGGCGTTACAGTGTTTCTTGGGGTTCGCTAATTATTACAGGAGATTTATTGCTAACTTCTCGGTCATCGCTAAGCCTCTTACGGACCTCACTCGCAAAGGTGCTGATCTCCTCCACTGGCCTCCTGAGGCTGTCCAGGCTTTTGAGGTCCTTAAGAAGTGCTTTATCGATGCTGGTTCAGCCCAACCAAATGGAGCCATTTATCATGGAGGTTGACGCATCCGAGGTGGGAGTGGGGGCTGTCTTGTCCCAGGGTATCAGGTCCCTCACCCATCTCCATCCCTGTGCCTACTTCTCCAGGAAGTTTTCGCCCACTGAGAATAACTATGATATTGGCAACCGCGAACTCTTAGCCATTAAATGGGCATTTGAAGAGTGGCGCCACTTCCTGGAGGGTGCTAGGCACCAGGTAACGGTCCTTACCGACCACAAGAATCTGGTTTTCCTAGAATCTGCCCGGAGGCTAAACCCGAGACAAGCTCGATGGGCGCTATTTTTTACCAGATTCAACTTTTTGGTTACCTATAGGGCTGGGTCTAAAAATATTAAGGCTGATGCACTGTCGCGTAGCTCCATGGCCAGCCCTCCTTCGGAGGAAGATCCTGCTTGTATTTTGCCTCCAGGTATAATCATTTCTTCTATTGATTCTGATTTAGTCTCTGAAATTACGGCTGATCAAGGTTCAGCTCTGGGAACCTTCCTGAGAACAAGCTGTTTGTTCCCCTGCAATTCTGGCTAAGGGTACATAGGGAAAATCATGACTCCGCACTATCTGGTCATCCAGGCATCCTGGGTACCAAGCACCTCATTGCTAGAAACTATTGGTGGCCTGGGTTGCCTAAAGACGTTAAGGCCTACGTCGCCGCTTGTGAGGTTTGTGCTAGGTCCAAGACTCCCAGGTCCCGACTGGCGGGCTTACTACGTTCTTTGCCCATTCCCCAGAGACCTTGGACCCATATCTCCATGGATTTTATCACCGATTTGCCTCCATCTCAAGGCAAGTCGGTGGTGTGGGTTGTAGCAGACCGCTTCAGTAAGATGTGCCACTTTGTGCCCCTCAAGATACTACCCAATGCTAAGACGTTAGCTACCTTGTTTGCCAAACACATCCTGCGTCTCCATGGGGCCCTGTCAATATTGTTTCGGACAGAGGGGTACAATTTGTTTCATTGTTTTGGAGAGCCTTCTGTAAAAAGTTGGAGATTGATCTGTCATTCTCCTCTGCCTTCCATCCTGAAACTAATGGCCAAACCGAGATGACTAATCAGTCTCTAGAACAATATTTAAGGTGTTTTATCTCTGACTTTCAATATGATTGGGTCTCATTCATTCCCCTCGCCGAATTTTCCCTTAATAACCGGGTCAGTAACTCGTCAGGGGTCTCCCCCTTTTTCTGTAATTTTGGGTTTAATCCACGGTTCTCCTCCGTTTCACCTGGTAGTTCCAACAATCCCGAGGTAGAGGTCGTTCATCGGGAACTGTGCACAGTCTGGGCCCAGGTTCAGAAGAACCTAGAGGCGTCCCAGAGCATACAAAAAACTCAGGCAGATAGAAGACGTTCTGCTAACCCCTTGTTTATGGTCGGGGATCTGGTGTGGTTATCGTCTAAGAACTTGCGCCTTAAGGTCCCGTCCAAGAAGTTTGCTCCCCGGTTTATAGGGCCGTATAAGGTCATTGAAGTCCTCAATCCTGTCTCCTTCCGACTGGAGTTGCCCCCATCTTTTCGAATACACAACGTGTTTCATGCCTCCCTCCTTAAACGCTGTTCCCCGTCCTTGGCTCCCTCGAGGAAACCTCCTGTCCCCGTTCTCACCCCTTAGGGGGTGGAATTCGAGGTGGCCAAGATTGTGGACAGCAAGATGGTCCAAGGCTCCCTCCAGTACCTGGTCCATTGGAGAGGATACGGGCCTGAGGAGAGGACTTGGGTACCCGCCCGGGATGTTCACGCTGGGGTATTTGTCAGGAAGTTCCACCTTCGTTTCCCCAATAAACCAGGTCCACCTAGAAAGGGTCCGGTGGCCCCTCATAAAAGGGGGGGTACTGTAAAGGATCTGCCAGGCACAGCTTCTGTGTATACGCCCATATTAATCAGTCTGCACCTGCTTCTATGTCTGTGAGACTGACTCCATCTTCCACCACTCAGGATGGCAGGCTTAGGAGTGGGAGAGCCTATCACAGCCTGGCCAGACGGAGCTAGCTCCCGCCCTCTGTCTATTTATACCTGCCTTTCCTGTTCCTCCTTGCTTGTGATTCTTCTCGTGTGGTTTCCTGGCCCTGCTGCAGCTTCTGAACTATTTGACCCTGCTTCATACTGACCCTGGCTTACTGACTACTCTCCTGCTCTGCGTTTGGTACCTCGTACACTCCTGGTTTGACTCGGCTTGTTCACTACTCTCCTGCTCAGCGTTTGGTACCTCGTACACTCCTGGTTTGACTCGGTTCGTTCACCACTCTTGTTGCTCACGGTGTTGCCGTGGGCAACTCCCCATTTCCCTTAGCTTTGTGTACCCTTGTCTGTTTGTCTGTCGTGCACTTACTGAGCGTAGGGACCGTCGCCCAGTTGTACCCCGTCGCCTAGGGCGGGTCGTTGCAAGTATGCAGGGACTGAGTGGCGGGTAGATTAGGGCTCACTTGTCTGTTCCCTACCCCCATCATTACACAAGCATTGTCATGACGTTAGCTCTGGCCCAATTACCTGAAAATAGACATGTAATATATCAGAATTTACGGTAGACAATGATGATTACAAATAAAAGGTCTATTTTTGGATTTAGCTATATAAATACCAGGAAAAAATTAGCTGAAAAGTAAAAAAAAGCATATTTTTTTTACTATTATTTTCAAACTTTAATCCCAAAAACTGTAAAATAGCAAAAAGGATGTGTATAAAAATTATGAAAAAGACACCTGCATTTTCTACGCCCAAAAAAAAGGTTGCAAAAATCACGTCGCTAGCCCAACAAATAAAAAAGTTATAGCAGTTTAACTGCTGCCTGCTAAAAATGGCGAAATGGTGTCTGGTCCCGAAGGCCCAAAACAGCCCGGTCCCAAAATGGTTAAACAAAACGATTCTCATACTAAATTAAATATGGTCAGGGGCTCACTAAACCTGGTAATCAGAGGAATGATTAGTCTGTACATGGCCACATTGAATGTTTGTGATATTCAGAAGTGTTCAATATTGAATTTGTGCTTTGGAAATTTACCGAGATGTTGTCTTGGGATTCTGCTATCCTCCCATTGTCTCATAGGGCAGCACCCCCATGTACTGGCATGGCACAGCTTGGGGCTTGAGAACAGATGTCTCAATATTCATTGTCTCGCCATGTATAGTCAATATACTTTTCCGTTTTCCTTCACCAAGAAAACGTAATTTCATATTTATACATTATTTAATATAATATAATGAACGTATTAAATGTATTGTAATATTATACTATTATATTACTTCTTGCTAGGCATGACAGTTCTGAATCCTTGCATGGCTGTGATCTCAAGCTGTCTTAGATTCATTTTGTTTCATACAGAAGATCGGGTCAGATTATTTTCATTTATCGTAGGCAAGTAACGGGTTAATGATGCAATATATAATGCATGCAGCAGCCTTCACAGCAAGCCACAAGGTGTTCCACTTAATCATGTCATCTCCTGTGTACGTGCTCCTCGGTGTTCCTTCTTTCCATTTTACTGACATCTCATGTGATGTATTTATTTGTGGTCAAATTATGCAGCACCTCTCTGGCTGCCAACAAATTGCTAGAATGAACAGTGTCAGGAAAGCTGCATGTATTAGAGATGACTCTGCCCCAGGCAGATTTGTATTGATAGCTCTACACAGGGACCTATTGATCATGTTGCGCAAAGTCATGAAAAGCCAAAATACATTGCAATTTACAGAATTTTTACATTCTGAAACTTTATCGTAATTTATCAATCTGACTTGCAGAATTGTTCTGTGGTTTGGGGGCCTCCGTAGAATGCTATGTGAGTACTATATGATGCACAAAAATACTGATTACTAGAATAAAAACATACCTATAAAAAATCTGTGGTATAGAATTTTTCATGCCGCTAAGTATTAGTCTACACTCTACAGCTGCTCCGTAATGAAAAGTCATGGGACCTTGAAGAGGTGTTCAACAAATGCTGAGCAGACACATAGAGGGACAGACAAGTGTTCCTATTTTTATTAAATTACAGTAAAAGACAGATGATCACTTTTTATGGATTATCACACTGAATGAGTGACTACAGCTCTGTGTAATATGCTGCCGCTGTATAAGCAACAAGATAAATATTAAAGGAATGTAGAGCAATAAGACAAACATGTAGAGGTCCTTTAGGCGGACATTCATCTATATAAAAGTTAGTGCACAATTCAAACCAAAATTGTGTTAAAAAAATAAAAAGTTCTTTAATCTGGCATCAATTGGACCAGATGGGATTAGTAGATATTCTGAATTATCAGCCATTATAACGTATAAAGATGGAGATCCTGAAAAAATAGGCTAAAATAAAATGTAAACACAAAATCTGTATTATTTTTATGTTTCAAAAATGTTTTATTATCATTGTAAACAAGGGACAAAACAGCTTAGTCTTCATTCACATCTGCGTCGTGGTTCCATTCGTGGGTTCCGTCCGACCTTTCTGTCAGGGGAACCCAGGAACGGAAACCAAATGGAAACCATAGCTTTCTGTTAGCATTACCATTGACTTAAATGGTAAAGCTTCCGTTGCTAATGGTTTCCATTTGGTTTCCGTTCATGGGTTTCCCTGACGGAAAGGTCTGGCGGAACCCACGAACGGAACCACGATGCAGATGTGAACGAAGCCTTATTTGTGAATAAACAAATAAAAATGGACGCTTTGGAAAGTGCTTATTTCCAAAGTCAGCTTCAAATGGGGTTGTCTTTTACTGGACTTCTGGGACCAATTTTTGTGTCCAAACCTAGGCCCACTGGAGGTTTTCTGGTACTCTGGATTGCCAGTCCCACCCTGGTCACCTCTGCTTTGTCTTCTGGTCTAGAGAGGATAAATAAACGACAACAAAAGATCAGAAATGTGTCAGTTTATTTTATGAAGCTCCCTCTGCTCAGATTTTGTGCTGATGTCACTTCCAGAGGCAGTTTGGAACCCTGTAGTGAGTGATGCAATGATTTTTTTATGCGCCGCACGCTTCAGCACTCAGCGGCCCAGCTCTGTGTGTTTGCATGGTCTACTGCTTCATGGCTGAGCTGTTGTTACTCCTAGATGCCTCCACTCAACAATAATAACACATCTAGCAGATCAGAAATTTCACGAACTGTCTTGTTTCAAAGGTAAGTTGTGCAGCAAAAAAAGGTGAGGGAATGGCGGCGCTCCTCCGAGACTATATATGAGTGGTGAAGTCTAGATTGCCGGCTGCCACCCACTGCGGTCCCTCGGTGCTAAATCCTTAGTACCTGGGACAAGATATGTATAGGAAGGCAAGGAAAAAATGCAGTCTATTAACGGGCATCAGCGCCGGGCTCAAGAGGATCAGGAATGGAGTCAGGTAAATATGATCAAGAAGATCTTTTATTCAGAGGACAACGCGTTTCTGGACCGGACTGGTCCCTTCGTCAGGTCTGTATACACTAGTTGCACGTGTAGTGTGCACATATATGTAGTAAAAAAAAAACGGGAACACACCGGTGCACAGCAATTTTCATTCAAACTTTCAGTAGCCATTATGGGACAGAAACCATTCATGGCTTAAAAATTAAAGTAATCATGATATACTCAAACAGTACATGTTATTCACATATATTTTTATACACTTATTCATGAAGGTGTATATTCTGCATAAACACGTTTTTCACATAGATTCTCATACACTTATGCGCAAAAAACGTTTTTGAACTCTTATACTTCATGGTTTTACGATTTTATTCATTCTCATATGTAAAGAAAAAACATCTTAACATATCTTTTTAAAAACATGTTGTCATTTAGTTTATTTGTATATTATCTGATGTATGCAACATGCTGTTGTTTTATTGCAATACATAGAATTAACCACTCTAATCATAAATGATAATAATCTTAATCTCCATCCCAAAACTTTCCTCCTTGGATGGATAACAAGATATAAAGAGGATTATCATGGGACGAGTCACAGATGTATTGCAATAAAACAACAGCATGTTGCATACATCAGATAATATACAAATAAACTAAATGACAACAGCCGCGCACCATATGCTGATGACACACAGACCTTTTGCGCGCGCAAAACAGACATGTCCGCGTGAATAAGGCGTCATTATTAGTGAACTGGGCCCTGTGTATAAAAAAATGCTTTGGCATTCTTGCTAACTAATGATGAGATTTAAAGGTCTAGTTACTAAGAAAACCAATTTCCATATGCTCAATTTGAGCATATGGATCTTACACAGTGGGAACCCGCTCTGGACCCACTTTATGAGACACAGTGGAGAGCCACTAAGTACCAGCAGCTCCTGTTCTGGCGGAGCCGGGCCATCTAGGTATTGCATAGAGAGCCATTCATTTGAGTTGCCAGGCCACGTTAAAGCTATTTCCTTGAAACATGTTTTTCAGAGCCTAATTTCAAAATTTTAAAGCCCTCCCAGCACACCCCCTAAGTTCTCAGCAAGACGGCCCAGTGATCAGCACAGGTGCATTATAATTAGCAAGGCTTGTGTGAAGAAAGAATCCTTACGCAGGGGTGGCACTACGCATGCTCTGTCAAGGATTGAGCATGGGCAGTGAACGGACGGGATGTCACCAGAAGAGTAAAAATCAGATGGGGTTGGTGTCACGTGATCCGTGACATGTTCGTAAAAACAGTGCAAATTCTTCAGCTTAAGTAATTTGAAAAGTTATTTGTATTAGCTTATGTAGGTGATGGGCGATTACATGTAAGGTGCCGGAAAACTCTTTTAACAAATACTTATAAGCCAGTGAACTCAGACCTGAAATCATGATATCTGTAGACAATGCAGGTTATTATAATTTTCTGAATAATTAAATATCTGCCAGACTTCGCCCGGGTTACTGCATGCATCATTTGACAATAGTAGATTGCCATAATTTTATGGAATTTGCTGTTGTCTCTTTGATCCATTTAGTGTCCTCTGTCCTCAGAACTGTGGCTAGGCACCATGTATTTACACTGCGACGCTGCTTTCTGCCATGGGAAACAATTGTGATTTCTGAAAGCAATATGGCAAATGGAAGTTGGACTAGAATATTCAAATGATCAGGTTAGGTTTGCCTTGGGATAGATATAGAGGAGTCATATTATGACAGGGGTTAGGGGCTGAATTTCACAGCAATTTTTTAGTTTTTCTGTAACTAAAGGGGTGGTTGAAGTGGAAAAGATGGGGCATTTGTGTAACATATACAACTTTCCTCAATGCTCTTTAGGATTTTTGTCATGCAATTTTTTTTTTTACACACTTGGGAAAATATATTAAACTGGCGTTTCAAACGATAGCCGTAAAGTAATTTAAGTCGGTGGAAAATGTGTAAAATATATAAAGAGGTTATATTAAGAGGTGCACACCTTTTAATATATTTGCCGCATCTTTGGCTGTCTGTGCGACAGAAATTAAAATCTACACTGCTATAAGCAGGTGTAGATTTGTGCCGTAAGTTACACCATTTTCTGGCGTAAATTTTTATAAAACTATCATTCAGGTGAAAAAGTGTCGAGAAAAGTAAAAAGTTGCACATTTCCAAAAAAAATATGGCGTGCGTCAAGATTTGTGACTATTTTTATGCCAGAAAACTGTTGTAAACCTATTGATATATTCCTCCCACTAAGTCTTCTGTACTTTGTTGTTGCACTGGGCCAAAATCTAGTGGTTTAAGCGTGGTAATGGAGTTAAATATGTTTCTGTAACATTTCATATTCGTATATATATATACACATATATATATATATATATATATATATATATATATATATATATATATATTTATGTATATATATGTACTTGATGTGTAAAATACCTGTATAACGTAAAGCAGCACAAGATAAAGTGACAAGTTCGTATCAATGATTATATGGATGCACAAAGGGTCAATGGAGGGGCCACCCAATTAAAGGAGGTGTAGTCTGTTGCAATGCTACACACATAGTTATTTCCCGGCTGTTTTTAATCATTAAAACCTAATTACAATTTTCAGCCTAAGGCTTAGACTGTGTTTGGCTTGATTTTCGGGAAGTGACAGGATGTTAGAACACCTCATTTTATTTACTATGAATAGAAATATACAGATAAGTCTAATCCCCAGAATGCAGCTCAGATAAAGCAAGGGTGCACATATCATAGAGACAGACAATGTGGCGACAATGCGGCTGCTATTGGGCCCTTGGAACGAGGGTGCCTAGCCTTGGTTGGTCAGATCTCCTTTGTAGGCACCATACAAAGTGTTCTAGATACTTTTCTAGATGGTGTCTGGAATGTGCATCTTCTATGGTGATGAACAGACCTCTTTTACATTATACTGTCTCAGTATTCCTCTAACCAAAAAATATATTGTGTTATAAAAATGTAAGATTCCTTTTATTTCTCAAAGAATTAACAAAATTTCACCAAGGATGAGTAGACTATCTAGGTATTTATATTCTCCAGCATCTTTTGAGAGCTACTTGGTTTTTCATAATTTGAAGAACTAGTGGGAGATAGTACCCAAATCATAAGGAGTGCAAACATTCCTACATGTTGATGTAGGTCGTCTAAGGCTAATGCTTTGGGCATAAAACAGTAGCCATCTTCATTTCTCTATCCAGGCAGATGTCCAGTCTAGACCTTAGAAACTCAGCCATGACAGTCAGATTATGCATAGTCCAAACTGCTGAGGTTGTGCACAAATTCAGGTCACATTTAATTCCTAGGATCTGTTGATATAACAGAGTAGTACGCCTAGGAATGGGCAGAGATGAAAAACAATCTGGACTGGTCCCCTACAAATTCTAAAACGTGACTCATTAATAGGGGTTTTCAGAAATTTAATATTGACGGCCTATCCTTTGTAAGCTATCAATGTGTGATCAGTGGGATTTAACCCTCTGTACCTAACACAGATCAGGAGAAACGGATTCTCCACTGCAGTAACCAATACAGTACCAGTCATGTCTGTGCATATGTTTTTGGTACTGCAGCTAAGGCCTATTTCCATGAATATGGCTGAGCTGCAGTACCAGACAAAGCCACACGGAAAAGACACGCTCTGTTGTGGGCACTGCAGTCAAAGGGAGCACCGCAGCCCCTTCTTTCTGTTGAATTTGGGGGTCTGACTCACATATCAATTACATTTGATGGCCTATCCAAAGGAAACCCCAGAAAACCCCTTTAATTATAGCCTCCTATCAATTAAAAAACATGTACCCAAGTGGGGGGGACTTCAGCATATTAGCTAAATAATACAAAAAGTGTCTGAGATTTGTAGTTGACACTGTTTTACATTGTAGAGACTTTGTTGGCCAATCTATCCACAGTGTATCACACATGTTGCCTTTGCAAGGTGTCACTAATAATAATAGTTAAAAATGAAGAGGCTAAGCTAGCAAATATGAGAAATAGAACCAGGAAATTGTTTTTTTTTTTCCCATATTATACGTAATCACATGACGGGTGTGAAAGTCTAGTGTAGTTATCGGGGGTGTAACTATAGATATTGCAGTTGTACCTGGGAATTATGGTCTGAGGGGGCCTAATGGCCTCTTTGCCACATAAGGGAATATCAGTGTTATAGAATATTCTTTGTACTGTGACATCACTGTGTTCATTACCTCTGTACTGTGACATCGCTGTGTGCATAATCCTTTGATACTGTGTTTATTATTCTTGTGCTACGACATAACTATGGTCCTTAGCCATTAGCTGTGACATCACTATGTGTTTTATTCCTGTTCTGTGACATCAATGCATGCATTTTTTGAATGACTCCCCACTATGCATGTACTGTGACAACACTGTTTGTTTTTACTGTTTTGTGACATCATTTTGTGCAAAATCACTGTTACTTCACTTTGGTCGTTGCCCCTGTGCTGTGACATCACTTTCTTTATTATCCATATGCAGCAATTTCACTGCTTATTATCTCTGTATTATGACATTACAGCATTTATTATTTATGTACTGTGACCACTGCATTTATTATACCTGTACTCTTAGTCACATAAGTGTGTATGTTACCCTTCTACTGCGATGTGACTGTATTTAGTATCCTTTTACTGTGACATCAATGTATTTATTATCATATATTGTTAAATCACTATTATTATCACTGTCCTGTGACATCACAATATTTATTATACCTGTACAGTCACATCACTTTGTTATGTCTGTATTCTGACATTACTGTGTTTATTATCCCTATACAGTGACATCACTGTATTTATTATTCATGTGGTCTGATGTCATTGTGTGCATTATCCAGGTTCTGTGACACAACTGTAAGGCTGAGTTCACACGGGGCGGATAAGCTGCGTAAAAGGACGCAGCGTATCCACCCTGTGCGCCGCAGGGAATTCCCGGTGAAAAACCGAACCAAACTGTGGTGCAGTTTTTCACCTGGAATGCCCGCTGCGAAACGCTGCAGCACTTAGCTGGTCTGCTAGCAGTCCGGCCTCCTGGGATGACGTTTCATCCCAGGAGACCGCTGCAGCCTGTGATTGGCTGCAGCGGCAGTCACATGGGATGAAGTGTCATCCCAGGAGGCCGGCCCTCTGACGTCATCCAGGCCGGCCTCCTGGGAGGATGTGTCATCCCATGTGACCGCCGCTACAGCTTCTGATTGGCTGCAGTGGTCACATGGGATGAAACGTCATCCCAAGAGGCCAGCCTGGAGGAAGAAACACAGACTCCTTTGTAAGTATAATTTTTTTATTTTTCTGAGTTGCGTTTTTTGCGATGGAATCACTGCGAACACACCGCAAAAAAATGCAATAACTGCTATTTGTTGCGGGTTTTACCTCCCTATTGAATTCAATGTGGATGAGATTTGTTTTATCTCATCCACTTTGCTGCTACTGTATTTACTGCAGATTTTCCGCAACAAATTCAGTTGCGGAAAATCTGCAGTATTTACGCAACATGTGAACTGACCCTAAGAGTTATTCTTTTTTATGAGTGACAGAGGTTACAGTTACACCTGGAAACTGGTGCCTGAGATGGCCCAACAGTTCCACTACTATAAATTGCATGTAAAGTTGAGGGTCCTGTTATAGACTTTGCATCAGGACCTAGGAACTTCAAGTTACACCTCTGCTATTTATCAATGAAGTTCGATACTATTGTGAACGTAATGAATATTATTTACTTTGCTTTTATTAGGGCTAGTTCACACAGAGTTTTTTGCAGGAGGAAAATTCCTCCTGCAAATTCTGCTCCAGGCGTTTTATGCACAGTGGTTTGACAAAAACGTGTCAAAACACTCGTCGAGACGTTTTTTTTTCCATCTCCCACTGATTGAAATGGGGTTTTGGAGGCAAAAACCGCCTCAAGATAGGTCATGTCGCTACTTTTTACCGCGAGGCGGTTTTTCCGCTCGCGGTAAAAAAATGCCTCCGCCACCCATTGAAATCAATGGGAGGCATTTTCAGCCGGTTTTTGCGGAGCGGTTTCTGCGCCAAAAAACTCATCAAAAAACTCTGTGTGAACAGGGCCTTATGAGATGGTTTTTGCTATTTTAATTTTTGTAATCAATAATGCACATTATCCACTGATACATCTGCAATTGTGCTGCAATTGGGCTGCAAATTACATATAGAGTATGATTTGGAATACAATGGAGGCAACTAAACATATTCAAATGTTATGGTGGCCATACACTTTCAATAGCTGTCGTCCGACAGCCAGGTTCGCACGGTCCATGAGGCAAGATGAGCATCCCGCCTCAGACGGCGGCCTGCTACCTCTCTGAGGGGGCGGCAGCGCCACCGAAACCAGCCGCCGCCTCCCCCTCCTGCACTATAATTGTACCTGTGTCTATAGGATGCAGATACAATTACATGCACAAGCGCCTTTCAATGACGTAAGCGGCTCGATGACGGGATTGCGCCACTTGCAGCATTGAATGACAGGACAAGGCACCTTGCCAATTAGCGCCTTTCAATGACTCAAGCAGCGCGATGACATCATGGCGCAGCTTGCGTAGTTTAAAGGTGGTGTTTGGCAGGGCAGATCGATGACGTTCAGCCCCAGCAGGCCTACATTGAGGACGGTGCAGGAATGGGTTTAGGTGAGTATGTAGAGTTGTTGTTTTTTCTGTTAAAATGTGTGAGGATCTATATGTGGAGCACTATCTACAGAGGGGGGCTATATGTGGAGCACTATCTACAGGGCTATATGTGGGAGCTATATGTGGAGCACTATCTAAAGGGGGTTATATGTGGAGCACTATGTATGGGGGGGCTGTATGTGGGGCACTATGAGGGGGCTATATGTGGAGCACTATCTATAGGGGGCTATATGCGGGGGCTATATGTGGAGCAATATCTACAGGGGGGTTATATTTGGAGCACTATCTATAGGGGGCTGTATATGGAACACTATCTACAGGGGGAGCACTATCTACAGAGCTATATGTGGGGGCTATATGTGGAGCACTATCTACAGGGCTATATTTGGGGGCTATATTTGGAGCTCTATCTACAGGGGGGCTATATATGTGGAGCACTATCTACAAGGGGGCTATATGTGGGGGATATATGTGGAGCACAATCTACAGGGGGGCTATATGTGGAGCACTATGTACAGGGGGCTATATGTGGGGCACTATGAGGGTGCTATATGTGGAGCACTATCTATAGGGAGCTATATTTGGGGGCTATAAGTGGAGCAATAGCTACAGTGGGGTTATATGTGGAGCACTATCTACAGGGGGGATATATCTGGAGCACTATCTACAGGGGGATATATGTGGAGCACTATCTACAGGGGGGGCTATATGTGAAGCACTAACTACAGGTCTATATGTGGGGGCTATACGTGGAGCACTATCTACAGGGGGCAATATGTGGGGGCTATATGTAGAGCACTATCTACAGGGGGCTATATGTGAAGCACTATCTACAGTTGGCTATATGTGGAGCACTATCTACAGGGGGGCTATATGTGGAGCACTATCTACAGGGGGGCTATATGTGAAGCACTAACTACAGGTCTATATGTGGGGGCTATACGTGGAGCACTATCTACAGGGGGGCAATATGTGGGGGCTATATGTAGAGCACTATCTACAGGGGGCTATATGTGAAGCACTATCTACAGTTGGCTATATGTGGAGCACTATCTACAGGGGGCTATATGTGGAGCACTATCTACAGGGGGCTATATGTGAAGCACTAACTACAGGTCTATATGTGGGGGCTATACGTGGAGCACTATCTACAGGGGGCAATATGTGGGGGCTATATGTAGAGCACTATCTACAGGGGGGCTATATGTGAAGCACTATCAACAGTTGGCTATATGTGGAGCACTATCTACAGGGGGGCTATATGTGGAGCACTATCTACAGGGGGGCTATATGTGGAGCACTATCTACAGGGGGGGCTATATGTGGAGCACTATCTACAGGGCTATATGTGGGGGCTATATGTGGAGCACTATCTAAAGGGGGTTATATGTGGAGCACTATGTATGGGGGGGCTATATGTGGAGCACTATCTACAGGGCTATATGTGGGGGCTATATGTGGAGCACTATCTACAGGGCTATATTTGGGGGCTATATTTGGAGCTCTATCTACAGGGGGGCTATATATGTGGAGCACTATCTACAAGGGGGCTATATGTGGGGGATATATGTGGAGCACAATCTACAGGGGGGCTATATGTGGAGCACTATGTACAGGGGGCTATATGTGGGGCACTATGAGGGTGCTATATGTGGAGCACTATCTATAGGGAGCTATATTTGGGGGCTATAAGTGGAGCAATAGCTACAGGGGGGTTATATGTGGAGCACTATCTACAGGGGGGATATATCTGGAGCACTATCTACAGGGGGATATATGTGGAGCACTATCTACAGGGGGGGCTATATGTGAAGCACTAACTACAGGTCTATATGTGGGGGCTATACGTGGAGCACTATCTACAGGGGGCAATATGTGGGGGCTATATGTAGAGCACTATCTACAGGGGGCTATATGTGAAGCACTATCTACAGTTGGCTATATGTGGAGCACTATCTACAGGGGGGCTATATGTGGAGCACTATCTACAGGGGGGCTATATGTGAAGCACTAACTACAGGTCTATATGTGGGGGCTATACGTGGAGCACTATCTACAGGGGGGCAATATGTGGGGGCTATATGTAGAGCACTATCTACAGGGGGCTATATGTGAAGCACTATCTACAGTTGGCTATATGTGGAGCACTATCTACAGGGGGGCTATATGTGGAGCACTATCTACAGGGGGCTATATGTGAAGCACTAACTACAGGTCTATATGTGGGGGCTATACGTGGAGCACTATCTACAGGGGGCAATATGTGGGGGCTATATGTAGAGCACTATCTACAGGGGGGCTATATGTGAAGCACTATCAACAGTTGGCTATATGTGGAGCACTATCTACAGGGGGGCTATATGTGGAGCACTATCTACAGGGGGGCTATATGTGGAGCACTATCTACAGGGGGGCTATATGTGGAGCACTATCTACAGGGGGGGCTATATGTGGAGCACTATCTACAGGGGGGACTATATGTGGGGCACTATCTACAGGGGGGACACAGTGTATGGTGCTATTATAATCAGGGTACAGTGTATGGTGCTATTATAATCAGGGACACAGTGTATGGTGCTATTATAATCAGAGACACAGTGTATGGTTATATTCTAATTAGAGATACAATGTATGGTACTATTATATTTAGGGATGTAGTGTCTGGCACCATAAGAATTTTATATTCGTTTATAGGTGCAGAAATGTTTGAAAAGTGATAAGCTGAAGACATCTGAGCGGCACACTGCAGAAATAGGCTGTGGCTGGGAGAAGTCATCATAGAGGTCTGGACCAGATGGAGAAGAAAAGAGAAAAAGAACAACTAGAATTTGAGAAATTGTCACCGGTGAGTCACTTAATGTAAATGTTTATTCTGCCTCTAATCAGCATGTTAGTCAGTGTATGATCTGCAGTGAGATAATGGGTGGTATGATTTTTATTTTTTTTGTGAGACTGCTAGTGATGTAGCACAGCCAAGGGGATGTCAATCAAAATATGGGGGGCGCCATTTCAATCTTCGCTTCAGGCAGCAGAAAAGCTAGAATCGGCCCTGCCTACATCTATTCCTAACGAACTTCCCATGCAGATGCACTATTGGTTCGGCTGAGAGTGCATGCGTTTTCAATAGGGAGAGGGGAGTAAATTGCTGCCAGATACCTCCGGCAGCGGCTTATCTCTTCTGAGAACAAAAGGATCGGTCGTTGAAATTCAGCATTTCCAATCCTTCTTTTCCGCCGACATCGCCATTAGATTGATGGCCAAAATTGGCAGGTTTGGCGGACATTAATCTAATATGTATGGGGCTTTTAGACATGGTTAATAATCAGATAAGGGTGATAACCCATTACTTGGGACAGTTTTTATCAGTGTGATTGACTGAAGCTCTGTAATGTTGTGGGATATTCCATTCCCATTTTCAACTTTCTTACTTGCCATTATAGATATGCACTAGTATATTTCCATATGGTTTCCTCCCTTAGTTTGTAATTGTTGACTACTGCAATAAGACAGGAACTGTTAGGAAACGTCTGTCACTTTAAGGTTGTCATGAGTACTAGCCCAGCTTCTGGATGACCCTGGTTTGAGATGCAGACCCAATCTCATTTCTCTGTCTGCAACCTATCAGGGCCAAGAGTGTAGTATTTGAATCTGTTCAGTTTTCTCATTGTTGCTTGTGATTCTCTTGTGTATGCATGTTTCTGATCAAGCTCCTGGTTACATCCTGTATCACCGTGACTGTTCGGAGTCTATGAACTGGTCTTCAGCTTGTCTTTGCATTTACCCCCTGCTCACTGATTTGGACTTTTAGTATTATCTGTTTTTTTTTACTCTGCTTGCTGATTACCCCTCTGGCTTGTCTGGTTATACGTTCTGATATTGTCTGCAGTTGCACCTCCTGTCCAACACCGTATTCTGTAAAAGCAACCTGGGTTCTATGCAGCCAAATCCAACCTGCCCTGCGGTGGGCTCTGGTGGAGACAATAGAGTAGCCTTAGACTCTTTTGACCAGAGTGGTGACGGACTTGAGGTAGCTGATTTACCTGCACCAGATCAGTCTCCAGCTGTCTTTGGGGAATGGCTCGTATAGCAATTCCATAAACTTGCACTTTGGGGAATTGCTCAAGAAGTGATTCTTTGACATATGTACATTGCAACTGGGAGTGACATGTACTTCACAGTGATCGTGCAGGTGACAGCCACACTTCATCTCTAAAGCCAGAGATAAAATAAACCTCTGATCTCCACCATTTAACTCCTTGTTTGCCAACATTAATACTGTCTACCCATATTGTCTGTTTTAATGCCTTGAGTACCAAGTCAATATTTAGAGACATAACTTAAATTTTTTGCTCTACCTAGCTGTATGAAGCTTTGTTTTTTAAGCGGGACGAGTTGTACTGTATTTATGTGCCATTGCTTGGTACATATGCATTAGCGTTTAAGTCAATTATGTTAATTTTATTTCGTCAAAAATAAAGAGAAAAAAACATTCCGTTGCAGTTTTTATTTATTTCTTTACGCCATACACCAATCATTATTAGGCCTGATTTACACGAGCGTGTGCGTTTTGCGCACGCAAAAAAACGCAGCGTTTTGCGTGCGCAAAAGGCACTTGACAGCTCCGTGTGTCATCAGTGTATGATGCGCGGCTGCGTGATTTTCGCGCAGCCGCCATCATAGAGATGAGGCTAGTCGACGTCAGTCACTGTCCAAAGTGCTGAAAGAGTTAACTGATCGGCAGTAACTCTTTCAGCACCCTCGACAGTGAATTCCGATCACCATATCGAGTAACCTGTTTAAAAAAAAAGAGAACTTCCCGGCCATTGCCTTGGTGACGCGTCCTTGGTGACGCGTCCTTGGTGACGCGCCTCTCTTGACATCTGGCCCCACCTCCCTGGATGACGCGGCAGTCCATGTGACCGCTGCAGCCTGTGCTTGGCTTGTGATTGGCTGCAGCTGTCACTTGGACTGAATTGTCAGCCCGGGAGGTCAGACTGGAGGAAGAAGCCGGGAGTTATCGGTAAGTCAGAACTTTTTTTTTTTTTACACGTTCACGTATATTGGGATCGGAAGTCACTGTCCAGGGTGCTGAACCAGTTTAACTCTTTCAGCACCCTGGACAGTGACTTTCTCCTGCCGGGTTCGGTCAAAACGAGTTCAGCCGAACCCGGTGAAGTTCGGTTCGCTCATCTCTAAGACACTCTGTTCGGATGTTTGTAAACAGAAAAGCACGTGGTGCTTTTCTGTTTACATTCAGTTTGACAGCTCTTGCGCGAATCACGCAGTTCGCACGGAAGTGCTTCCGTGCAGCATGCGTGGTTTTCACGCACCCATTGACTTCAATGGGTGCGTGATGCGCGAAAAACGCACGATTATAGAACATGTCGTGAGTTTTATGCAACGCACTCGCGCTGTGCAAAATTCACGCATTGTCTGCACTGCCCCATAGAGTAATATAGGTGCGTACGACACGCGTGAAAAGCACGCGCGTCGCACGCGCGTATATTACGCTCGTGTAAATGAGGCCTAAATGTTAGAAATTTTTTGTACATGTTACGGTTGTGGGGATACCAAATATGTCTATTATTTTATGTCTTGAGACTTATATTTAAGAAGTTTATTTATAGTACAAAATGTGTGTTTGCTTTCTTTTTTTTTAATTTTACATTTTTTGTTATCTCTTAGGGGGATTTTAATTTTGAATTTGTGCTAACTATAGTATACTGACATACATACTGGCATGTACTGGTATATATCTATACTAGTACAGAAAGCCAGTTACACAGGTTTGCTAGCAAAAGGAATAAGTATTTACAGTGGCGTAGATATAGGGGTCGCAGTTGCGACCGGACCCCTAAGCCAGGGGGGCCCAGAGGCCCCCCTTACCACACTGTGCAGTGCAGCCAAGTCCCTAAATTGACCAGGGGGACCAAGAGCAGAGGATTGCAGGACGTGGATGGACTCTCTCCTAAGGGAGGATTTACACGAGCGTGTGCGTTTTGCGTGCGCAAAAAAACGCTGCGTTTTGCGCGCGCAAAAGGCACTTAACAGCTCCGTGTGTCATCACCATATGATGCGAGGCTGCGTGATTTTCGCGCAGCCGCCATCATTATGACACTCTGTTTGTATGTTTGTAAACATAAAAGCACGTGGTGCTTTTCTGTTTTCAATCATACTTCTTACTGCTGTTGCGCGAATCACGCGCGTCCCACGGAAGTGCTTCCATGTGGTGCACGTGATTTTCACGCACCCATTGACTTCAATGAGTGCGTGATGTGCGAACAGTGCAGAAATATAGGACATGTCGTGAGTTTTACGCAGCGTAAAAATCATGGACTGTCTGCATGGCCCCATAGACTAAGGTCCGTGCGAGGCGTGTAAAAATCACGTGCGTTGCACGGACGTATATCACGTTTGTGTAAATCCGCCCTAACTCTCAGAAAGTACCGTCGGGGCGGAGTCAGTGACGCTCGGACAATTCATGGCCAATCTAATGTCACTGACTCCGCCCCCAGTCACTGACTTCGCCCCCCGTCTGCACTTTCTTTGAGTCAGAAGAGCCTGCCCACATTTCTGAAAATGCTGCCTGGGGGGGGGACGATAGCTGGCCAGCGTGTGGGCAGCTGTGTTGTCCATGAGAGCCTGGGGGGGAGGGGTACATGGTGCACATGATGTCCCTGTGCGCTAACCTGGTTGGCCAGAGCATAGGGAGGTGGGACAATCAAGGGGTGCTTGCTCCACCTCCTCTTCATCGTTGTGACTGGAGAGGGTCTGCTGTAGTCCTGACCTGCACGGCCTGCATTTAATGGTAAGGAACTAGGATGAAGACAAGTTGCTGCTTAAAGGGTCCCAAGATTAAAGTTATCGCCTAACCACAGGATAGGTGATAACATACACGCGAGCAAAATGCACACGCTCGTGTGAATCCGGCCTAAACGACACATACACCGATGGAATACGGCAGCTACAGTGCATAGGACACAATGAACAGCTCCCATCCATTGCCTCTGCCATCTGGCTCTGTACTGCGCAAGCGCAGTTCAGAGTGACCCAGCATAGAAGCTGGTTTGTAGGGGGAAAGCCGGCGCCATTATAAAAACCGGCCGCACTGCAGGCAAGGTGTGTGTGTGTCTCTGTCTGTCCCTCTCTCTCACAGCACCCCCTCTCGCGCTCACCCATGCCCCCCTCGCGACCCCCCTCTCGCATCTGTAAAAAAGTGCGTTGTATGTACTAACAGCGCATTTTACCAATTATGTAAATGAAAAGCGCAATCAAGCATTTTTTGATGCGGTTTTTATCATGTAAAATGCTCAAAAAAAAAGTGTCAAATACACGCCGTGTGAACCTGTCAACTGAAAAGTCATTCACTTCACTTTCATCATTCTTAAGGTTTGGGGCCGTTTTTCATTGACTGTATAAAAAAACAGCTCCAAAAACGGCCGTAAAAAACGCGAGTTTGATTAAAAACTGGCTTAAAATCAGGAGCTGTTTTCCCTTGAAAACAGCTCAGTATTTTTAGACGTTCTTTTAGTAAGGCTGGATTCACACGAGCACATTACGTCCGTAATGGACGGAACATATTTCGGCCACAAGTCCCGGACCGAACACACTGCAGGGAGCCGGGCTCCTAGCATCATACTTATGTACGATGCTAGGAGTCCCTGCCTCGCTGCCGGACAACTGTCCCAAACTGTAATCATATTTTCAGAACGGGACAGTAGTTCCACGCAGAGGCAGGGACTCCTAGCATCGTACATAACTATGATGCTAGGAGCCCGGCTCCCTGCAGTGTGTTCTGTCCAGGACTTGCGGACGAAATACGTTCCGTCCATTACGGACGTAATGTGCTCGTGTGAATCCAGCCTAAGCGTGTGAACATATCCTTAGCCTTTTGGTGTGTCCTATAGCTTCTGCCAGCTGCCATTTGTACAATCACTCCCAAAATAGCAGCCGGACAATGCTTAGCAATTTGAAGACACCTTTTCCTGGCTTGTAGCCAAAAATAGGGAAGGGGTGAGATTCTCTCCCCCATTTACAGCTGCTGTGAGTAAGGTTGCTTTGCCTTATTCACCTTGCTACAACTCTGGGAAGTGCTCCCTCTGGTAGCCAACATAGGAAAACATGTCAAATTATTATTGATTATGATTATTAGCATTGTCCCTTTTATAAGTGCGCGTGATCACACGTAGCAGCTAAGGGACAATCCTGATAATCAATATATATTATTGGATAACTATGCCTGCAATTCTCTTATGGAAAATAATTGTGTCTTTGTATTTTTTGAAGATAAGGGAATTGCATGCACAGTAATTCCTTATTTACTCCTAAAAATAAGAAAATCGTGAATCTTTAAAAAATCGTCCATAGGGTTGACAGAAATCTAGATTTTATTTTTTGGGCAAAATCGCCCAGCCATACACACAGTGATAACTCTGAGTACAGATAATGTAGTAGATGCACACACAAATATATACACAGATACAGGGTGTAGCTAAAGGCTCATGGGCCCTGATGCGAGAATTCAGCTTGGGCCCCCCTACCCCTTCCCATCACCACCAGACCCCTGCGCATGCCTATGTCCAGCCGCCTTGCCCGACATACCCCATGAATGCCTCCACAGTATAATTCTCACCATAGCTGACCCCACAGTATAATGCCCCATTGCTGCCCCCACACAGTATAATGCCCCCCATAGCTGCCCCCACAGAGTATACTGCCCCCATAGCTGCCCTCACAGAGTATAATGCCTCCCCATAGCTGCCCCCACAGTATAATGCCCCCCATAGCTGCCCCCACAGTATGTTGCCACCCATAGCTTCCCCATACAGTATAATTCCCCCATACAGAATAATGCACTCCATACAATATAATGCCCTATACAGTATAATGCCCCCCATAGCTGTCCCATACAGTATAATGCCCCCCTTAGCTGTCCTATACAGTATAATGCCCCCCATATAGTATAATGCCCCCTCAGCAGCTACCATATGAGCCCCCCATCCCATACCCAGTATAATGCCCCCATATGTACGTACCTAATAGAAAAATAATAACATAATTACTTACCTATCCCCGTTCCAACGACAAGTGGAGAATCCTCCTCCGGTCTGTGCTGTGAGTGACTCAGCGCAGACAGGCACGATGATGTCACTACATCGCGCCTGCCTGCGCCGAGCCGCTCGCGGCACAGTGAATGCTGGAGCAAGGCTCCAGCATTGGATGGAACTGTATTTGCTTCCTGAGGACGCAAATACAGTTGGAAGTGTGGTCAACACTGTGTAACGGGGGCCCTGCGACCATTGCGACCCCTATAGCTACGCCACTGTACAGATACATATATAGGCACTTAGGCACACAAATACACACACACAAAGACACACATACTGGAACTTACATACACACACACACAGTGACACACAGACAAATAGAGGCACAAACAACAGACAGACTGAGCACTCACATCTCCTTCCTCACAGGCTTCTTGCAGGTCAGGCTGTGGGCGGAGTTAACTGTGCCTCAGACACCTTACACCTTGCTAAATATATATATATATATATATGATGTAACTAAGTAGCAGGCAATATGGTCATACAACCTTGGGTTCAATGGACCCCGGGTTGTCGGCCCATACAACGTATGCCATCGAATATACCAACATATACAGAACAGGAAGTTTTATGAAAACCAATCAGGTTCCTGCTTTCATTTTTTTAAAAGGTCTCTGAAAAATGAAAGCTTGAATCTGGTTGCTATGAGCAACTGCTCCACTTTTTCTCCGTTTTTTTTTTTGCATTGTAACAATCCGTCCAAGAAATCTAGCACTTTGTGACAGCTACAAGAAAACAAAAATAAAAGGCTATCGGAAAACACTTTATATTCTACTAGTCCACAGGGCAACCACTGGAGGTTATCATCAGGGTTACAACATTGTATTGGGGGATGTATGCAAAGCCCTAATATACAGTATATTGTAAAGCAGCTCCTAAGGTGGATCTTTATTTAATTTGCAAAGACTTTTAGTAGCAGAGAAATACCTAAGTAGAGACACATAAATAACCAGGTCAGTTTTGTGCTGGAATAGTAAGTTTTAGATTTACAAGCTGAGCCTGGGGCAGCAATACTGAGCAAACTAGGAAGAGAGTCATGAAACACAAGAAAAAGAGCAGACCCACAGCCCGCACAGGTCAGGAGTCAGACAGGAAGCAAGAGGTACAGGAGCTGGCAACATGATCCAGAGGTCACCCTAGTTGTTGCACCAGCAGCATGCACTCCCTAGTCTGGAAGTATTTATAGACATGCTTGACCTTTACAGGACTAATAATCATGAGTAATTGGGTATATGCAGACAATGTGTAGTCCGAGCTTTGTGTGGTGCTGGGATGTAACAGTTCCATACAAATATAGTCAGGCCGGCCGTGCGTACCATTCGTCTGATACAAGGATTTTTTAAGATATGTTCATCACCATTATGATCCCTGATGCCAGCTGTAATTTCGGTATATCATGGCGATTAAAATCATACAAACAATATATTCATTTATATTAGTGCACTCATATATACTGTATGGTTGTGTGTTCTCACCTGCATAATGAGTACTGAATTTCATAAAAGTAACATACCAGGCAAAACATAGGAAGGATATTATAGGTGATGACAAAATAGGCAAATCCAAAATAGTATCTCCATAAGATTTGTTGAAGGGGGTCTTTTTTTAAATTTTTTTTTTTTGCTCCTGCTTAAGTTGTGAATCCTAATATTGCTTGTTCTGACGTGGATTGGCCCATTTTTTCCAAAGGAAAAAGCTAATTTACACCTCACCAGGAGTTAAAAACAGTCTTCTAGGGTCATTAAGGACATTAGGAATATTTCGTGGGAGCAGTCTATGCAGTGTCCCAGCTTCATTACCATACTCTGTCATTGTCGTTCTGCAGGAAGTGCTGGCTGAGTTCCCACCAGCCTATCAGGACAATAGCCTCATTTTCCCTGACAGTCTCCATGAACACCATTGACATTCATCTGAGGCTCCTGTGCGGGTCACTGATTTATTAATGAATATAGTTGTGTAATGTTACAGAAGAGTTTTTACATAGATTCTACAGGAAGGCTCTACGTGTGCGTTTTTGTCCCTGCATGCGCTCTACATGTGCCCTTTTTGTCTTTTTTTTAATAAAGAGATTACTTGACGGTTTGTCCTTGTTTTGTTTTTTACAGTTTTTTTTCGGATAGACAAAAAAAAGCTAAAATTTAAGTCCATCCTTATTGTTTGGGCACAGTTAAGTAGGTTATATACTTTGTCCACATGTATTTCATTGTCAAAATTAAGGAGTTTTGGATGATTACGTTAGGACTATATAATAGATAGAATTTTCCAGTATGTAATAACCTACATTTTTAATAGCATCAATTCCTCAATATCTACTTCAAAAACACAGCACATCATTTCTTGTAGGTACAAGTTTATTGTGACAGACAGTGGCGTAGCTATAGGTGTAGCAGCTGTCGTACGAGTGCTGCGGCCCCTTTAAAATAGCTGATTGGCGGGTCCCGGGAGACGGACCCCGACCCATCAGCTATTGATGGCCTTTCCTGAGGATAGGCCATCAATGTTTAGGGACAAGACAACACCTTTAAGCCTACGATGTAGCAGGCTTAGAGGGCCCATGAGACAGGATCACAGATTGTGTGATGCTGTCTGCTGGGCCCTGTAGCTAAGCCAATCACATGGTAGGCTTAGATACATGGCCCATGTGTGATCCTGTCTGATGGGCCCTGTATTTAAGCCTACCACACGGTAGGTTTAGATACAGGGCCCCAGCACACAGTAATCTTATACTGTATAAGATTACTGTCTGCTGGACCCTGTATCTAAGCCTACCTTGTGGTAGGCTTAGATACAGGGTCCCACAGACAGTATCACACTTGGGCCCTGTATCCAAGCCTAACACATGTGTTACTAATCGTTTTTTGTGTGTTTTCTTACAGGTTCGGTCGTTGGACTACGTCGGATTCCAGGACTAATAATAATAATAATAATAATAATAATCTTTATTTATATAGCGCCAACATATTACGCAGCACTTTACAATTTAGAGGGAACATGAAACAAACAATATCAGACATTACATAGTGACAAAGTTCATTTACAATTCAAACCTGGGTAGTGAGGACCCTGCTCGCAAGAGCTTACAATCTATGAGGACATAAGGGAGACACAAAGTGTAACAGTGTTTGTTCTGTACAATAGTCCGGCCATTTTTATACACATGCGGTGGTAACATAAAGCTGCATGAGCCGGTCACCAGCCACTATCCGTGTATGACGGACATGAAGAGAAGGAGTGTGAGGGAATCTTATTCTGATGACTAATCTAAATGGAGGGCCATGGAAAGGAGTCAGATTAGGGAATGTTATAGGCCTGTCTAAATAGATGTGTTTTCAGGGCACGTTTAAAACTGTGGATATTGGGAATTAATCTGATTGTCTGGGGTAGCACATTCCAGAGGACGGGTGCAGCACGAGAGAAATCTTGGAGACGGGAGTGGGAGGTTCGGATTATGGAGGATTTTAATCTAAGGTCGTTGGCAGAACGTAGAGTCCGAGTAGGGTGGTAGACAGAGATGAGGGAGGAGATGTAAGGAGGTGCAGCACTGTGGAGAGCTTTGTGGGTGAGAGTAATAAGTTTGAATTTTATTCGGAAGGGGATGGGCAACCAGTGCAGTGACTGGCACAGATTAGAGGCGTTGGTGTAGCGGTTGGTCATAAAGATGAGCCTGGCTGCTGCATTGAGGATAGATTGGAGAGGGGAGAGTTTAGTGAGGGGAAGACCGACTAGTAATGAGTTACAGTAGTCAAGACGAGAGTGAATCAGAGCAACAATGAGAGTTTTGGCAGTTTCCTCCGTAAGAAAAGAGCGGATTCTGGAGATGTTTTTGAGGTGAAAATGACAGGAGCGTGAAAGTGATTGTATGTGAGGAGTAAAGGAAAGATCTGAGTCAAAAATAACCCCGAGACAGCGGGCGTGCTGCTTAGGAGTGATGGTAGTGCCACACACAGAGATGGAGACATCAGGTTTAGGGAGGTTAGTAGATGGTGGGAACACAAGGAGCTCAGTTTTAGAAAGATTCAGTTTCAGATAGAGAGAGGACATGATGTTAGAGACAGCGGACAGACAATAACTGGTGTTCTGTATTAGAGCAGGGGTGATGTCACGGGAAGAGGTATATAATTGGGTGTCATCAGCGTAGAGATGGTACTGGAAGCCAAATCTGCTGATGGTTTGTCCAATAGGAGCTGTGTAGAGAGAAAAGAGGAGCGGACCTAGGACTGATCCCTGAGGAACCCCGATATCAAGGGGAAGAGGAGAAGAGGTGGAGCCAGCAAATGACACACTGAACGAGCGGTCAGAGAGATAGGAGGAAAACCAAGAGAGAGCCGCGTCCTTGAGGCCAATAGAGTGGAGCATGTTAAGTAGGAGTTTGTGGTCTACAGTGTCAAAGGCTGCAGAGAGATCCAAAAGAATCAGGAGAGAGGATTTACCGTCCGATTTAGCCGCCAAGAGATCATTTGAGACTTTAGTAAGGGCAGTTTCTGTGGAGTGTAGAGTGCGGAAACCAGATTGTAAGGGGTCAAGAATGGAGTTAGCAGAGAGATAGCGGATAAGGCGAGAGTAGACCAAGCGTTCCAGGAGTTTAGAGATGAAGGGCAGATTAGAGACTGGTCGGTAGTTGGCAGCGCTGGATGGGTCAAGTGTTGGTTTTTTCAATAATGGGTTTATAATGGCATGTTTAAAAGCGGAGGGAAAGATACCAGAGGAAAGAGAGAGGTTAAATATTTTAGTGAGGTGACTAGTGACAGCTGGGGAGAGGGACTGGAGGAGGTGTGAGGGGACAGGATCACTAGGGCAGGTAGTAGGACGAGAAGAAGAGAGGAGCCTCGAGACTTCTTCTTCAGTTATTGGGTCAAATGCTGAGAGTGAAGAAGAGGGAGTGCGGGGGGGAAGGGGATCGATGTTACTAGGGGACTGGGAGAGAATATCATGCCGGATGTTGTCAATTTTAACTTTAAAATAATTGGCCAGGTCTTCAGCACTGAGATCTGTGATTGGCGTCTGCACTTTAGGACTAAGGAGGGAGTGAAAAGTATCAAAGAGGCGTTTTGGATTATTAGATAGTGTGGAGATGAGAGAAGTGAAGTAGACTTGTTTGGCGCGGTGAAGGGCAGAGTTGTAAGTTTTGAGCATAAATTTGTAATGGAGGAAATCTGCATCCAAATGCGATTTTCTCCACAGTCGTTCGGCACATCTCAAGCACCGGTGAAGAAAGCGGGATTGAGGCGTGTGCCAGGGTTGTCGTCGTCTTTGTCGGGTGGTTCGGAGTGTAGTGGGGGCTGCTTCATCCAATGCATTTTTGAGAGTGTTATTATAAAGTTTGGCAGCCAGATTGGGACAGGAGAGGGAAGAGATAGGGGACAATGAGGACTGTAGACTGTCTATGAGTTTCACAGTGTTAATGGCATGTAGATTTCTGTATGACGGCTTTTTTTATGATCAATAAAAGGGTTGTGTGTTTTTTTTTATTTCAATAAAATATTTTTTCTATGTCTTTGTGTTTTTTTTTAACCAAATTACTACCGCCTTAGCAATGGCCGCCGGCTGATTGACAGCGTCCATTGCTAAGGCGGGGCTTAGTGTTAGCCGGTGCAGAGGCTAACACTAACCCCCTTTATTAGCCCGGTACCCACCGCCACCAGGGGTGCTGGGAAAAGCCGGGTACGATCCAGTACTTGACCATCTGTAGTGATGGTCGGTCACTGGGGCGGCCGCAGGCTGGTATCATCAGGCTGGGAAAGGCCAGAAACAGCGGCCCTTCCCATCCTGGTAATGCTGCCTGCTGCTGCTTTATTGTATCTGGATGGTTATGAAAAATGGGGGGGACCCCAAGTCATTTAAAAAAAATAATAATAATTGGAAAGAACGATGTGGGGTCCCCCCCAATTTTCATAACCAGCCAGATACAACACAGCAGCAGCATGCAGCATTACCAGGGTGGGAAGGGCCACTGTTTTTGGCCTTCCCCAGCCTAATACTACCAGCCTGCGGCCGCCCCGGTGCCTGACCGTCACTACAGATGGTCGGGTACTGGGTCGTACCCGGCTCTTCCCAGTACCCCTGGTGGAGGTGGGTACCGGGGTAATAATGGGGGTTAGTGTTAGCCTCTGAACCTGCTAACATTAGGCCCCGCCTTAGTAATGGAGGTTGTCAATCAGCCAGCGGCCACTACTAAGGCGCAGGGCCGCCATCAGGGGGGTATTAGGGGTACTTCTGTAAGGGGCCCGGCCAGTGGCCCGCGGCATGAGGGGGCCCGTGTCGCCCGCCGGCACGGGCCCCCGCCATGGCCGGAGGCTCCGATAGCAGCCGCTATGGCTGCTACAGCGCGACGCCACTGAACACTACGGCAGAGCAGGGAGGTATCTCCCCGCTCTGCCATTAAACAAAAGACATGTATCCCCTATCCACAGGATAGGCGATACATGTGTGATCGCTGGCATTGATAGGGAGAACGGGGGACTGAAAGTCCCCTGAAGTTCTCCATCACAAACCTCGGACTTCCGGGGTCTGTGTCGGCAGCTCCGTAGAAATGAATGGAGCGCCGGTCGCGCTAGTGCACATGCGTGACCAGCGCTCCTTTCATTTTTATTGAGCTGCGCAGATGCCGGAAGTCAGAGGTTAGTCATGGAGAACTTCGGGGGACTTTCAGTTCCCCGTACTCCCTATCGCTGCCAGCGATCACACATGTATCCCCTATCCTGTGGATAGGGGATACATGTCTTTTGTAGGACACACTGTAGGTCAGATTTTTGGGGGGGGTTGGGGCTGCATGGCGTTACCTACAGGGGGGCTGCATAGCGTTACTTACAGGGGGGCTGCATAGCGTTACCTACAGGGGGGGCTGTATGGCGTTACCTACAGGGGGGCTGTATAGTGTTACCTACAGGGGGTGCTGTATAGCGTTACCTACAGGAGGGGCTGTATAGCGTTACCTACAGGGGGGGCTGTATAGCGTTACCTACAGGGGGGCCGTCTTTTTCCCGCGAGCAGTAAAAGGGGCCCAGCGATGCAGCTGAAAGCTGCGGACCGTCGGCCCTGAGAAGTTTGGGGGGGGGGCGGCCCGATAAGAACTTTTGCATCGGGGCCCATGAGCCTTTAGCTATGCCCCTGGTGACAGATCAATGAACATTAGAGCTCAGAACTGGTAGTGCAATGTTTCACTGAGCAAATTATAATGGTTGTCTGATTTACAGTGTATTTTTAAATATCCTATCAGAGTTAATAGGGGGTCCCGCATTCAGCACCATCCTCTTTTAGCCAGAGTGGAGAATGTTTACAAAGAGTGTCACTCACTCTGAAGGACCTGGCACAACTGTGCATTACATGGACAGCCCATTGATTTTGATAAAATTTGTGTAATGCTTCATTTCCCCTGATGCGGCGCTGCAGGGAATTTGAACACTTGCTGTTGTGTTCCCTATAGATTACAGCTGATCACTATAATGCCAGCACCAAATAGCAAAATCAGATTTTTTTTTAACATATACAAAATTTGGTAAATTCTATTCTTAAACTAATTTTTTTCTGTTAAGCTATGGGCAGGATTTATTATAATATTAAATCTGTGTAAAATATTTGTGACAGGCTTTTTATAGCGTGATGGTTGGAGTTATAAAAAGATGTTGCTATTTTCAGGTTTCTCATGAAGCTCTTTTCATCAGCACTTCCTGCCCTTCCTCCACAATATTTGTCTGGCATATTTGTATATGGAATTTTATTTATATAAGCGTGCATAACGGCATCCTGTATACAGTCAAGATGGATTTTTACCATCTTATTTTTCATACGTTATATAATGTTAATCTTTTAATCACACAAGGGTGAAGTAGTGCCAGAATCTCCAACCGGATATGCTTATTGGAGAGTAGGATGTATGGAACACCACCAGGTTGTGCCCAGTAGTTTTCTGCTCAGTAAATTGGTTGTAAACTAATATCAGTTGCATTTTGTGTGGAAAATATTGAGGCCACATGTAGACATCTTCTTACATTAAAGGCTTTTATGCACTGCCAGCCCTTCTTAAAGAGGTATTCCTAACTTCCTAAATTCCACAAGATATGGCATAAATGTGTAATAGATGTGCGCCACACATCCATTCAGTTCTTTGGGCGTTATGAAAATAGCTGAGAATGCTCGCTCAGCTGCTCCATAACACCCATAAAACGAAATAGAGAGCAGTGCACATGCGCGGCCACCTCTCCAATTATTCTCCACCCGAATGTGGCGGCCAGCAGCAGGGTTCTTCATATACACTATATTAACAAAAGTATTGGGATGCGCCTCTTAAAGAGAACCTTTCACCTGCCCATACATGTGCAGCACGTAATGGGGAGGGCTTCACAAACCCGGTCTCACTTTACATTTTTTCCCTATCTTCTTCTGTTATTTACATATCGGTGCCGTTATATTTGGCACCCGATATGTAAATAAGCCCCTCAACTGTCAATGGGGCGTTTCTATCTAACTAAATGGTAAGGGGCGTGATGTCTTCACTCTGACACTGTCCAATCAGCTACGGACAGTGTCAGGGTGGCATGCGCTCGGTTCCCTCCCGCGAGAAAACACACAGACTGAGAAAGCGCTCTCTGCAGAACCAGCAGTCTGTGTGTGTTCTCGCGAGCCACCCTGACACTGTCCGTAGCTGATTGGACAGTGTCAGAATGTAGACATCACACCCCCTCAACATTTCGTTAGATAGAAACGCCCCATTGACAGTTCAGGGGCTTATTTACATATCGGGCGCCAAATATAAGGGCACCGATATGTAAATAACGGAGGAGGATAGGAAAAAAATATAAAGTGAGACAGTGTTGGTGAAGCCCTGACTATTACATGCTGCACTCAGATTCACATGTATGGGCAGGAGAAAGATTCTCTTTAATCATTTTATTCAGGTGTTTCATTCAGTCCCATTGCCACAGGTGTATATAATCCAGCACCTCGCCATGCAGTCGCCTTTACAAACATTTGAGAAAGAAGAGCTCACTGAATTCCATCATGGCTCTGTAAATAGGATGCCGCCATTGCAACTAGTTAGTGGAATATCTAGGAGGGAAGAAATTTCACTAACAACTGTGAGTGGTGTTATTGCAAAGTGAATGTGTTGAGGAACTACAGCAACAGAGTCCCGAAGTGGCAGACCGCGTAAAGATACAGAGCAGGGTCGCTGAGTGTCGAGGCATATAGTGCATAAGAGTCGCCAACGCTCTAACGACTCAATAACTGCAGAGTTCCAAACCTCCTCGGTCATTAACATCCGCACAAAAACTGTGCACCGGGAACTTCGTAGCATGGGTTTTTATGGCTGGGCAGCTTCATGCAAGCCTTATCCAACCAAGAACAATGCCAAGCGTCGGAAGGAGTGGTGTAAAGCACGTCGCCACTGGACTCTGGAGCAGTGGAAACATGTTCCGTGTAATGATGAATCACACTTCTCTATCTGGCGGTCTGATGGACGAGTCTGGGTTTGTAGATTGGCAGGAGAATTTTACCTGCCTGACTGCATTGTGGGGTTGTTTTTCAGGTGTTTTTTCCTCCGCACCTTAGTTCCAATGAAGGGAATTCTTAATGCTTTAGCATACCAAGACATTTTGGACAATTGTATGCTTACAACGTTGTTGGAACAGTTTGGGGAAGGCTCTATTTGTTCCAGCATGACTGTCCCCAGTGCACAAAGCAAAGTCATAAAGGCATGGTTGAGGGAGTTTGGTGTAGAAGAAACTTGACTGGCCTACACAGAGCCCTGACCTCAACCCCATCGAACACCTTTGGAATAAACTAGAACAGATATTGCAATCCAACATCAGTGTCTGACCTCACTATGCTCTTCTGAATGAATGGGCAAAAATTCCCACAGACACACTCCAAAGTCTTTTATTAACCCTTCCCAGAATAGTGGAAGCTGTTTTAGCTGCAAAGGGGGACATAAATCTTTAAAGGAAACCTGTCAACAGCATTTCACCTATTGAATACTCGCTCCTCGGTGGCCGCTGCTTTCAAAAGTTCATTGGCGTTATCCCTAAACTACTCCTCTGACCGTAAATAACGGTCTGCAAACATTTTGCGCTTTTTATGGTAATAATCCGGCAGCCGCGTTTGCTCCTCTTCTTATGCCCGCGCACTGCCGAAAACTGGCCTGCGCTGAATGCCAAAATCTTGTCTAAGATGGCACGCATGTGCCCGTTATGTATGGTCCAACACCCTTCCTTGCCGTCCGGGCCTCAAATCTAGTTACTGCGCATGCGCCGCTATGGTGTCTTGTTGTGCGCACGCACCAGAACAGGACATCGATGCGCAAGCGTGGGATTTCGTGTGTGCTGGAAGGAGGCGAGGAGCTGTCAATTAAAAGCAAGGAGGCGGGGTTAACTCGGAAAGGCTTGAGGAATGAAGATTTTACTCTTTTCAAATAAAGATATGACTCTTTTATACTCATTAGCATATGGCACAGGAATACTAAAAAAACGGAATACTAAAAGGTACAGAGCCTACTTAGAAGATAATTATAGGTTATACAAAAATGATTTTTTACCCACTACCACAAGGTATTGCTGGTTTAATGGGTGAAATGCTGGGGACAGGTTCCCTTTAAAGATATTTTAAATTTTTGTAGTAGACTTGTCATTTTTTTCTTACTTAAAATTCATGTAGTCTAATTATTCAGTTACAACCAGAGATAACATAGCACTCAAAAATATTGTTCCTAACAATTCAATAGACTTTACTTACATAAATAATAGGTTCCCCACAAAATGGCTCAGCATTAATAGTCACTTATTGATCAAAAAATAGCAAATAGATGGCACATATTTTTTTAGATAATCATAAAAAGATGTATGTAGCATTTAAGCAGCAACCACAGTTGCTATGTGGCCCATAGATAGATGGGCACCAGTCCAGGTTCCCCCATCATCATTGATAATGGGCATAGTAAGCAGTGGCGTAACTACCGCTGTAGCAGCCATAGTTGCTGCTACGTGACCCGCGGCATGCTACAGCGGTAACGACGCCACATTCAATAATGTCTGTGTCCTTCGGACGCAGATGCTATTGAACACTATGACAGAGCAGGGAGGTATTTCCCTGCTCTGCCATAGGCTACTTTAACAGTGGCATAGCTCTAGGGGTCGCAACGGTCGCAATTGCGACAGGGCCCCTAAGCCTGGGGGGCCCACAGGGGCTGACCGTGCTGGTCCCGCTTCCTGAATGCTTGAGCAAGGAGCCGATGACTACTTGCTCCAGCATTCACTCTGCTGTAAGCGGCTCGGCGCAGGCACGATGTACTGACAATATCGCGCCTGTCTGCACCAAGTCACTCATAACCAGACCGGAGGAGAAGCATCCTCCACCCGATGTGGGAACGGGGATAGGTAAGTAATTATGTTATTATTTTTCTATTAGGTACTATGGGGCAATATTCTGGGTAGAGAAGGGGGGCTGATATGGTGGCAGCTATAGGAGCATTTTACTATATGAGGGGCATTATACTGTGTGGGCAGCATTATACTGTGGGGACAGCTATAGATGGCATTATACTGTGTGGGGGCAGCTATGGGGGGCATTATACTGTGGGAACAGCTGTGGGTGGCATTATACAGTGTGGGCAGCTATGAGGAGGTATTATACTGTGTGGGGCATTATACTGTGGGCAGCTATGTGGGGCATTATACTGTGTGGGGAAGCTATGGCGGGCATTATACTGCGTGGGGCATTATACTGTGGGGGCTGCAATGGGGGGGCAATATACTCTGTGGGCAGCTATTGGAGGCATTATACTGTGTAGAGGCAGCTATGGGAGGCAATGTACTGTGTGGGGGCAGCTATGGAGAGCATTATACTGTGTGGGGGCAGCTATGGGGGGCATTACACTGTGTGGGGCAGCTATAGGGAGCATTATACTGTGTGGGGCAGCTATGGGGGCATTATAATGTGGGGGCAGCTATAGGGAGCATTATACTATGGGGGTATTATGTTGCATGGTTGAAGCTATGGGGCATTATGCTGTATGGGGTAATATGTTTGGGCATTGTACTGCATGGGGGCATCTGTGTGGGCATTTTACTGTATGGGGGCAACTGTGTGGGCATTATAATTTATGGGGCATCTGTGTGGGGATTAGACTGTATGGGGCATCTGTGTGGGCATTATACTGTATGGGGCATCTGTGTGGGCATTATGCTGTATGGGGCATCTGTGTGGGCATTATACTGTATGGGCCATTTGCGTGGGCATTATACTGTGGGGGGCAGCTGTGTGGGCATTAACCTGTGTGGGGCAGCCTGGTGGGCATTATACTGTGTGGGGCAGCCTGGTGGGTATTATACTGTATGGGGCATTTGTGTGGGCATTATACTGTATGGGGCATCTGTGTGGGCATTATACTGTGTGGGACAGCTGTGTGGGCATTATACTGTATGGGGCATCTGTGTGGGCATTATACTGTGTGGGCAGCATTATACTCTGGGGGCATTATACTGTGGTGACAGCTATGGATGGCAATATACTGTGTGGGCAGCAATGGGAGGCAATATACTGTGTGGGGCAGCTATGGGAGGTATTATACTGTGTGGGGCAGCTATGGGAGGTATTATAATGTGTGGGCAGCTATGCGGGCATTACACTGTGTGGGGCAGCTATAGGGAGCATTATAATGTGGGGGCAGCCATGGGGGTATTATGTTGCATGGTGGAAGCTATGGGGCATTATGCTGTATGGGGGAATATGTTTGGGCATTGTACTGCATGGCGTCATCTGTGTGGGCATTATACTTTATGGGGCATCTGTGTGGGGATTATACAGTATGGGACATCTGTGTGGGCATTATACTGTATGGGGCAGCTGTGTGGGCATTATACTGTGTGGGGCAGCTGTGTGGGCATTATACTGTGTGGGGCAACTGTGTGGGCATTATACTGTGTGGGGCAGCTGTGTGGGCATTATACTTTATGAGGCATCGGTGTGGGCATTATACTGTATGGGGCATCTGTGTGGGCATTATACTGTGTGGGGCAGCTGTGTGGGCATTATACTTTATGGGGCATCGGTGTGGGCATTATACTGTATGGGGCATCTGTGTGGGCATTATACTGTGTGGGGCAGCTGTGTGGGGCAGCTGTGTGGACATTATACTGTGTGGGGCAGCTGTGTGGGCATTATACTGTGTAGGGCATCTGTGTGGGCATTATACTGTATGGGGCATCGGTGTGGGCATTATACTGTATGGGGCATCGGTGTGGGCATTATACTGTGTGGGGCAGCTGTGTGGGCCTTATATTGTATGGTGGCAGCTATGGGGGCATTATACTGTGGGGGGGCACTATCGGAGCAAGATTCGGTGTGGGCTGAACCGGGTGTGTATGGGTGGGAATTGAGTGGGAATAGAGGTGTGGCTTAAAAGAAAAATAAATTGCCGCTGCATCGATTGTCCCTCTTTGTGATACTTGAAAGTATAGCACTGACTACAGGGGGGGGGGGGCGCTGTGTAGCCCTGTCTACAGGGGTGGCAGTATAGCACTGTCTACAGGGAGTGCTGTATAGCACTGTCTACAGGAGGGGGCTGTATGACACTATTTACAGGGGGGCACTATCTACAAGGGCGGGCTGTGTGTGGCACCCAGGGGAGCGGGGCCCAGTCAAAAGTTTGCTATGCCCAGTGTTTCCTAGTTACGCCCCTGATAGTAAGTATGCACAAGACGACCTCTTCTCCACAAGTACAGCACCAGTAGCAGTCAAGTGATCTTTCATGTCTCTGGTGCAGAGATGGAATGGGGGAGGATTATGTCAAGCAGCAGGAGGGTCCTAATTTCTATGTATGCTGCTGTAAACACACAGATATGTCCGTTATGTAACGCACTTTAAATTTATATTAATACTCTAGTACAAATGCACGGTGAAAGCATTTGTAAAATAGAAAATATAATTGAAAAGACTGGCTACTATTTTACATAAAGTCTTAGTGGCCCATTTATTATCAGCAGTGGGACTGTTAAAGTTTATGTAGTTATTACACAGATATTGCTGATGTGAGATCACTGATAGGTATAAGGCCCCATGCACAATTGCGGTCCGCAAAAACGGAGCCATTCACTTTCATTGAACACTGACACCTTTCCGTAGCACTATGGAAGGGTGTCAGTGCCGTGGAAATGTTCCGGGAATTATGGAACATGTCCGTTCTTTCGCATTTTGCGGGCCGTGCTCCCATACTTTGTATGGGAGCACGGCCCGAAAATGCGGCTGTCAGTCAGCGGCCGGCCGTGCCCGCAATCGCGGGCCGGGATTGCGGGCACGGTCGTGTGCATGGGGCCTAAGAAGGTGAATATGAAATCATTCAGCAACTACCTGCCTTTGGTAGTTGCTGAATGATTTCTGGTGCGAATATCAGCAAAACCGCTGGACCCTAAGACAGAAGTTAAACGCAATGTCGATTCTGGTAAATGGCTATTGGATGTTGGAGCGGAGAGGAGGGATCAACTTAGAGCTCTTAGCCTCCTTACATATATTACAATATTCCCGATCAAACGCAATATTTATGGAGCCCCTGCACCACTTTTACAAGCATATAGGAATGTGTGAAAAAGTCAGTGGGGCTTCATAGTCAAAGTTTTAAATATTTCCAACAGTTTTTTGATGAGAATAGTGTTGGTAAACAACGACAATGACAATGTTCACACGTTCAGGATTGTGTTAGGATTTAGGCAAATTAGATTCCATGCTTATATCCTGACAGAATTCACTCACATTCTGCCAGAAATGCATGTGAATGGGTTATATTATTACCATTGAAACGTTCCTTATAATATCTGGCCTGAAAAGCCATGAATTAGCTCCATTCAATTACAATCGGGCTAACCCGTGTGTGAATCGGCTGGCCAATCAGCAGCATGACTCTGAGAATTTGTCATAGGCAGTGAGGTGTACTACACAATACATACACAATATTAATAAATCTCCTCCATTATATTTACAAAAGGTGATCCATTGACAGTGTTTTACTCTGTAGACAGAGGCAGATTATAATGAGGGCAATCTGGGCACGTGCCCAGGATCCGAGGCTGAAAGGGGACCCAGTTCCAGTTGTTAAAATTACAGCCAGTTCAGAGAACCGGGGTAAAGCGGGACCTCGCACCCAATAATATCCGCGTCCCATACAATTGATTACTAAAGTGCTGGCAAGACGGGAACGATTAGTTCCTGCCTCTCCATTTGGCGTTTTAACAATGACGCACTCGGCGCGATGATGTCATTACACCGGACGACGCTACATGGTGTCTGAGCAGTACTGTGCCGCTGGAGGATGGCACGGGAACAGGGACAGGTGAGAATGTTTTTTTTTTTAATGTGGGCAGTATTGGGGGCAATATCTACAGGGGGCGTTATCTACACTGGGCAATATCTACACTGGGGAATAACTACAGGGGCATCGTGACTGGCACTATATACAGAGGGCATTGTGAATGCCACTATCTACAGGGGGCATTAAGTCTGGCACTATCTACAAGGGGCATTGTGACTGGCGCTATCTACAGGTGGCATTGTGACTGGCGCTATCTACAGGTGGTATTGTGACTGGCGCTATCTACAGGGGGCATTGTGACTGGCTTTATCTGCAGGGGGCATTGTGACTGGTGCTATCTACACAGGGCATTGTGACTGGCGCTATCTACAGGGGGCATTGTGACTGGCGCTATTTACAGGTGTCACTGTGACTGGCGCTATCTACAGGTGTCACTGTGACTGGCGCTATCTACAGGTGTCATAGTGACTGGCGCTATCTACATGGGGCATCGTGACTGGCGGTATCTACGGGGGGCATTGTGACTGGCGGTATCTACGGGGGGCATTGTTAGTGTGTGGTGTTTTACTTTACAGTATTTGACACAATTGAGTTCATGGGGACAGTGTATGGTGCTATTATATTCAGGGGCGCGGTGTGCGATACTATTATATTCAGGGACACAGTGTGTAGCACTATTATATTCTGGGGCGCTGTGTGTGATACTGTTATATTCAGGGGCATAGCGTGTGGCACCATGAGAATTTTTTCTTCGTTTATAGGTGGGGAAATGTTGGCAAAGTGAGGAGCTGAAAACATCTGAGCGGCAAACTGCAGAAGTGGGCTGGGGCCAGGAGAAGTTATCATAGAGGTCTGGACCGGATTGAGAGGAAAAGAGAAAAAGAACGAAAAATAATCTGAGGCTTCACCTGTGAGTCACTCAATGTAAATGTTTATTCTCCCTGTGACTGATCAGTACTGTAGTAACTGTATGATCTGCATCGAGATGACGAATGGTAGCATTCTTTTTGGAAACAACAATCCCCAGCATATCCTAACCATTGTTCAGGCTATACTGGGAACTGTCGTTTTAGGTCGTACAAACTTATATGGCAGGGGTTAAACTGAATTTGCAAATGATCTCTGTACGGAGCTGTATTTGTGTTGGTGCTGTATATATGTACTGAGCTTGGTTCTGGTGCTGTATATATGTACTGAGCTTGGTTCTGGACTGTATATATGTACTAAAATTTGTTATGGTCATGTATTTATGTACTCAGCTTGGTTCTGTTGCTGTATATTTATGTATTGAGCTTAGCTCTGGCACTGTATATATGTACTGAGCTTGGTTCTGGGGCTGTATATTTATGTATTGAGCTTGGTTCTGGGGCTGTATATATTTACCTTATCTTAAGGTAAAATTAGATGTTAAATCTACTTTTACCTTAAGATAACCATGGAGGAATCAGTTTTTTCCAATTCGCCCATTATATGGTACTATAAATGGTGCCAATAAAAACTACAACTCCTGCAAAAAATAATCCTTCACACACCACTCCATTGACGTAAAAATAAAAAAAGTTATGGCTCTAGGAAGGCAGCGAGTGAAAAAAAAAAATGGCATGGACTTTAAGGCGTTAAACAACAGAGACTGGTACTTTATATTGACGCACAACAGCTGTTTTTTCCGGAAACTACTAACAATTTAAAGCTCCTGACCTCTTTAGTGTCTCAAAGTATTCTGCTTTTTCTCTTCTGCATAGCTCATTCTGCTTTTACAGCAAACTCAAAACCGTGCCAGATCTGTGGCCACCTAAACAGAATTCTGCAAATATACAGTACCACGTCTTCAGAGTTTGGGGGGTACACTTAGTGAACTGCCTGGGGCCCATGGTACCCTTAATCTGCCCCTATCTGTACATCTAACCCTTTTACCAGATAAGAACCTAGGTAAAGTATTTACTACTTTAAGCTCCTTTCGATAAATGATTCCACTTCACAAAATTCATTCGAGCACAGTACAAGGTATATTAACCCCTTCGCGCTCAGCGACGTAATATTCCGTCGCGCTAACCATGCCGTTCGCGCTCAGCGACGGAATATTACGTTGCGGGAGTAACGGACATTTCGGCCATCTTCCCGACACATGCAGGAGCTGTGACAGCTGCTGTCTCGTACAGCAGCTGCCGCAGCTCCTACGGCAGGGACCGATCGCTGTGTCCCCGCTGATTAACCCCTTAAAAGCCGCGTTGAATACCAAACGCGGCTTTTTAGGGGTTAATCTACAATCGCCGGCCTGCTACACGATAGCGGCCGGCGATAGTGACTATGGCAACCGGACACCTAACAATGGCATCCGGCTATGCCATTGACGGAAGCCTAGTGGGTCCTGACAAAGTCAGGACCCACTGTGCTTGCTGTCAGTGAGTAGCTGAGAGTTCTAATACACTGCACTACGCATGTAGTGCAGTGTATTAGAATAGCGATCAGGGCCTCCTGTCCTCAAGTCCCCTAATGGGACAAAGTAATAAACAAAAAAAAAGATGTGTAAAAATAAGAAAATAAAAGTTTTAACCCTTTCAAGACCGAGCTCATTTTGGCATTCAGGACCAGCCCCATTTGGTCAATAAATTCATTGCTTATTTGTGAAAAACACCAAAATTTCGAGAAAATTTGCAAAAATTATGATTTTTCTAATTTTAAATGTATCTGCTTGTAAAACAGATAGTAATACCACACAAAATAGTTACTATTTCACATATTCCATATGTCTACTTTATATTTGCATCGTTTTTTGAACATTATTTTTTTTTTCTAGGACGTTACAAGGCTTAGTACTTAGTATTTTGGCCAAAATAACAACTAATACCCCATGTTTCATGGATATTTCTTACTACGTATACTACACTTTTTTTCAGGACGCAGCCGGGTCTTATATGCTGGGAGGGCATGATGTGCTGGCGTTTGGTTTGGAATGCAGAGCAGCCCGCTTTAGCTAACACTAGCGGCGTTACAAATAGGCTGTTATTCTGCAAGATACGCCATGCCTGACGACCAGCACATTATCCCTCCACATATTACACATAGTACTGACACCCCATGTACTATTCACAGCACTGACCCCTATTCATCACATTTATTTATTTTTATTACATTATTACACAGTTCTGACACTTTCATACATACATATTTATTTTTTACCATCCATTCACACCCTAGCACTACACTGACACTCATTTATCGCACACCTTTGAGCACTTAGTTCGCCACTCCCCTCAAGACTAGTGGGAGGGGCTATCACTATTTAATGCACACTCCTTCTGCAGCATTCTTTGACCCGTCTGCGTCCTGATGGGAACGGGTTTTCACCCACCCACCTACCTAGTAAGTATGGCCTTTTTTGTGGTTTTGATGATATCTATGTCCCATTTTTTCTGTTTGTGTTAGTACTTTACCAGCAATTTCTCACATTTTCAAGAAAATTTCAAAAGGCGATTTTTACAGGGACCAGTTCAGTTCTAAAGCGGCTTTGAGGGCCTTATGTACTAGATAGAACCCATAAATCACCCCATATTAAAAACTGCACCCCTCAAAGCATTCAAAACAGCATTCAGAAAGTTTCTTAACCCTTTAGGCGTTTCACAGGAATTAAAGCAATGTAGAGGGGAAATTGACAAATTTTATTTTTTTTGCTGCAATTCATTTGTAATACATTTTTTTCTGTAATACAGAAGGTTTTACCAGAGAAACGCAACTCAATATTTATTGCCCAGATTCTGCAGTTTTTCGAAATATCCCACATGTGGCCTTAGTGTGATAATCGACTGAAATACCGGTCTCAGAAGCAAAGGAGCACCTAGTGGATTTTGTGGCCTCCTTTTTTTAGAATATAATTTAGAAACCATGTCGGGTTTGAAGAGGTCTTGTAGTGCCAAAACAGTGGAAATCCCCCAAAAGTGACACGGTTTTGGAAACTGCACCCCTCAAGGAATTTATCTAGGGGTATAGTTAGCATCTTGACCGCACAGGTCTTCTGCTATATTTATTGGAGTTTGCCTGTGAAAGTGAAAGTCTACTTTTTTTCTGAAAGAATATAAAAAAAAATAATATTTGCAAGGAAGAATAAAAAGCACCCCAAAACTTGTAAAGCTACTTATTAGAGATCTGGAGGAGCAGAATGCAACACTGAAGAGGATAGACAATTTTGAGCGGAGATTGCTGCTCACAGAGCATGCAGTTAGTGGGTTAGAACTGGAGGGTGAAGACATGGGTGAGCAGGATCAGGTAAGTAGCTGGGTTAATGTAGTTAGGGGCAGTAGAAAGGGGTCAAAGATAAGGAAGGCCGGTCCGGTTTCTGACATTCCAGGCAAAATTGCCAAGTTGGGTGATGATGCGAGGGTGTCAGTCTCAGAAATGGCAGCCCTAGTGGATACTGATCTCCCTAACAGCCGGGAGAACAGCCCAGCTAGTAGTCGGCGGGATGGTAATGCAGGTAAGCCAAGACAATTGATAGTCGTAGGGGATTCTATAATCAGGAAGACGGATAGAATAATTTGTCGCCAAGACCACCTCAACCGAATGGTTTGCTGTCTCCCTGGTGCCAGGGTTCGGCATGTGGTGGAACGGGTGGACAAATTGCTGGGAGGGGCTGGTGATGATCCAGCTGTCGTGGTCCATGTCGGTACCAACGACAGAATAAATGGTAGGTGGAGGAGCCTTAAGAATAATTTTAAAGAACTAGGCTACAAACTGAAGGGAAGGACCTCCAAAGTAGTATTCTCAGGAATACTGCCTGTGCCATGCGCATCACAGGAAAGACAGCGGGAGCTCAGGGAGTTAAATTCATGGCTGAAGTCTTGGTGTAGAGGAGAAGGCTTTGGGTTCCTAGAGTACTGGGCTGACTTTTCATTGGGGTACAAACTGTATTCTGCAGATGATTTGCACCTAAATGGAAGGGGGTCCGCTGTGCTGGGGGAGAGAATTCTAGCTAGGGTGGCGGAGTATTTAAACTAGGGCTGAGGAGGGAGGTCAATGTAGAAAAAAAAGGGGTAGCCAGGTTAGAGAGGGGTCAGACTATATTGGTGGGGGGAGAAACAGAATGTGGGGAGAGGACTAGACAACAAGATAAGGAGATCCTTTCGTTACAAAACATCAGTGTAAATAAAAAGGCCCGATTAATGTCAAATCACATTTCTGATAATAAAAGTGAAAAACTGACAGGCAAGTTAAAGTGTATGTTCACAAATGCCAGAAGTCTAGCAAGCAAAATGGGGGAGCTGGAGGCCTTGATACTGGAAGAAAATATAGATATAGTTGGTGTTGCTGAAACATGGCTCGACTCTTCACATGACTGGGCTGTAAATCTACAGGGTTTTACACTTTTTCGGAAAGACAGGACAAATAGGAAAGGTGGTGGTGTATGTCTGTATGTGAGAAATGATATGAAGGCGAGTGTGAAAGAGACAATAGTGGGTGAATACTGTGAGGAGGTTGAAACCTTGTGGGTGGAACTAGAAAGGGAGGTAAACACTGAAAAAATTACTTTTGGTGTAATCTATAGACCCCCCAATATAACTGAGGAGATGGAAGGTCAGCTATATAAACAGATGGAGCAGGCTGCACAGGCGGGTACTGTAGTGATAATGGGAGATTTTAATTTCCGGGATATTAATTGGTGTCATGGTTCGGCTTCAACTGCAAAGGGGAGACATTTCCTCAACCTGTTGCAGGAAAATTTTATGGGCCAGTTTGTGGAAGACCCGACTAGAGGTGAAGCTCTGTTGGATCTGGTCATTTCTAATAATGCAGATCTTGTTGGGAATGTCAATGTTCGTGAAAACCTCGGTAACAGTGATCATAATATAGTTACCTTTTACCTATACTGTAAAAAACAAACGCAGGCTGGGAGGGCAAAAACATTTAATTTTAAGAAAGCCAATTTCCCCAGGATGAGGGCGGCAATTCAGGATATAGACTGGGAAGAACTAATGTCAAATAATGGAACAAATGATAAATGGGAGATTTTCAAATCTACTTTGAGTTATTATAGTGCAAAATGTATTCCTATAGGTAACAAGTATAAACGACTCAAATTAAACCCCACATGGCTTACACCTTCTGTGAAAGGGGCAATACATGACAAAAAAAGGGCATTTAAAAAATACAAATCTGAGGGTACAGCTGTAGCCTTTGTAAAATATAAAGAGCTTAATAAAATCTGTAAAAATGTAATAAAATTAGCAAAAATACAAAATGAAAGGCAGGTGGCCAAGGATAGTAAAACAAATCCTAAAAAATTCTTCAAGCATATAAATGCAAAAAAGCCCAGGTCTGAACATGTAGGACCCCTAGATAATGGTAATGGGGAGTTGATCACAGGGGATCAAGAGAAGGCAGAGTTACTAAATGGGTTCTTTAGCTCTGTATATACAACTGAAGAAAGAGCAGCTGATGTAGCCGGTGCCAGTGCTGTTAATATATCAGTTGATATACTGAATTGGATGAATGTAGAGATGGTCCAAGCTATATTAAATAAAATAAATGTGCACAAGGCCCCGGGACCAGATGGGTTACACACTAGAATTCTTAAAGAGCTTAGTTCAGTTATTTCTGTCCCCCTTTTCATAATATTTAGAGAGTCTCTCATGAGTGGTATAGTGCCAAGGGACTGGCGCAGGGCAAATGTGGTGCCTATTTTCAAAAAGGGCTCTAGGTCTTCCCCAGGTAATTATAGACCAGTAAGCTTAACATCCATTGTGGGGAAAATGTTTGAGGGGCTATTGAGGGACTATATACAGGATTATGTGACAATAAATAGTATTATAAGTGACAGCCAGCACGGTTTTACTAAGGACAGAAGTTGTCAAACTAACCTAATCTGTTTTTATGAAGAGGTGAGCAGAAGTCTAGACAGAGGGGCCGCTGTGGATTTAGTGTTTTTGGACTTTGCTAAGGCATTTGACACTGTCCCCCATAGACGCCTAATGGGTAAATTAAGGACTATAGGTTTAGAAAATATAGTTTGTAATTGGATTGAGAATTGGCTCAAGGACCGTATCCAGAGAGTTGTGGTCAATGATTCCTTCTCTGAATGGTCACCGGTTATAAGTGGTGTACCCCAGGGTTCAGTGCTGGGACCACTATTATTCAACTTATTTATTAATGATATAGAGGATGGGATCAATAGCACTATTTCTATTTTTGCAGATGACACCAAGCTATGTAATATAGTTCAGACTATGGAAAATGTTCATGAATTACAGGCAGATTTAAACAAACTAAGTGTTTGGGCGTCCACTTGGCAGATGAAGTTTAATGTAGATAAATGTAAAGTTATGCATCTGGGTACCAACAACCTGCATGCATCATATGTCCTAGGGGGAGCTACACTGGCGGATTCACTTGTTGAGAAGGATCTGGGTGTACTTGTAAATCATAAACTCAATAACAGCATGCAGTGTCAATCAGCTGCTTCAAAGGCCAGCAGGATATTGTCGTGTATTAAAAGAGGCATGGACTCGCGGGACAGGGATGTAATATTACCACTTTACAAAGCATTAGTGAGGCCTCATCTAGAATATGCAGTCCAATTCTGGGCTCCAGTTCATAGAAAGGATGCCCTGGAGTTGGAAAAAATACAAAGAAGAGCAACGAAGCTAATTAGGGGCATGGAGAATTTAAGTTATGAGGAAAGATTGAAAGAATTAAACCTATTTAGCCTTGAAAAAAGACGACTAAGGGGGGACATGATTAACTTATATAAATATATTAATGGCACATACAAAAAATATGGTGAAATCCTGTTCCTTGTAAAACCCCCTCAAAAAACGAGGGGGCACTCCCTCCGTCTGGAGAAAAAAAGGTTCAAGCTGCAGAGGCGACAAGGCTTCTTTACAGTGAGAACTGTGAATCTATGGAATAGTCTACCGCAGGAGCTGGTCACAGCAGGGACAGTAGATGGCTTTAAAAAAGGGTTAGATAATTTCCTAGAACAAAAAAATATTAGCTCCTATGTGTAGAAATTTTTCCTTCCCTTTTCCCTTCCCTTGGTTGAACTTGATGGACATGTGTCTTTTTTCAGCCGTACTAACTATGTAACTATGTAACTATGTAACTTCTCCCGATTACAGCAATACCCCATATGTGGTACTAAACTGCTGTTTGGACCCACGGTAGAGCTCATAAGGGAAGGAGCGCCATTTGGATTTTGAAGCGCAGATTGTGCTGGATTGGTTTTCAGTACCATGTCGTGTTTGCAATGCCCTGGAGGGAGCAAAATGGTGGAAACCCCGCAAAAGTGACCCTATTTTGTAGACTACACCCATCAAGGAATTTTTCTAGGGGTATAGTTAGCATTTTGATACCACAGTTTTTTTTGCTGAATTTAGTGGAATTAGGCCGTGAAAATGAAAATCTACTTTTTTCTGAAAAAACATAGAAATGTTTAATTTTTACAATGAATAAAGGAGAAAAATCACCCCAAAATTTGTAAAGCAATTTGTCCTGATTACAGCAATACGCCATATGTGGTAATAAACTGCTGTTTGGACCCACGACAAGACTCAGAAGGGAAGGAACAATATTTGGCTTTTGGAGCTCAAATTTAGCTGGAATGGTTTTCGGGTGTCATGTCGCATTTGCAAAGCCCCTGAGGTACCAAAACAGTGGAAACCTCCCAAAAGTCCCTTTAGGGGACTGGAACGAGCGATCATTAGGTCGCTGGTACAATACACTGCAGTACTAGTGTATTGCAGTATAATATCATTTTTACAGGTTCCTGTAACAGCGCGATCGCTGTTCCTGTCCATTAGTCCCGGGTGTCAGCTGTAATACACAGCTGACACCTGCAGAATATGGAGCGGGCACAGCGCATGAGCCCGCTCCATATATAACCCCCCGCACCATGACATGCTATTAAGCCGTGGTGCGCGAAGGCATTAATGCGCAGCGGATGGTGCAAAGTGAAAATTAAAATTTTCCACTGATATGCCATTTTAATGCACAATATGTTGTGCCCAGTTTGTGCCACTGAAGACAAATACCTCATACAATGTTGAGCGGGTTCTCCCGGATATAAAATATCATATATGTGGACGTAAGCTGGTGTTTGGGCACGCTGTGGGGCTCAGATGGGAGGGAGCGCCATTTGGCTTTTGGAGCGCAGAGTTTGCTTGGTAACTGTTCTGTTTGGGGTTTTGCTGGTATTTCAGTTTATGATGTGGGGGTATGTGTAAATTGGGCAGAGTACATCAGGACATAATAAGAGGGTATAATAATAAGGTAAATAAATAATAATCCGCAGATATGTGGCCAATGTCGCACTGATAAATGGCGCCCGATCTTATCCGCTTTTGGACAATGCACAATTTCTGTCGCTATATTCTGAGAGCCAGAGCTTTTTTTATTTTTTCTTCACCGGAGCCGTGCGAGGGTTTATTTGTTGCGGGACAATCTGTAGTTTTCATTGGTACCATTTTAGGGTACATGTGATTTTTTCATCACTTTTTATTAGATTTTTTTTTGGCAAGCAAAGTGACAAAAAAACAAATTCTGACAAAGTTTTTTTTTTTTTTTTTTTTTTACACTTTTCACCGTGCGCTATAAATTACATTTTACTTTATTCTGCGGGTCGATACGATTACGGCGATACCAGATGTATATCGTTTTTTTATGTTTTGTGGCATTTGCGCAATAAATTCACTTTTCGATAAAATTATTTCTTTTTTGTGTCACCATATTCTGAGCCCCATAACTTTTTTATTTTTCAGTCAAAAAAGCTGTGTAAGGGCTTGTTTTTTGCGGGACGGGTTGTAGTTTTTATTGGTACTATTTTAGGGTACATGCGACTTTTTGATCACGTTTTATTCTATATTTTTGGAGGGTTGATGACCAAAAAAAATGGTGATTCTGACATTGTTTTTTAATTATTTTTTTGCGCTGTTCACCATGCGGGAAAAATAATATTATAGTTTTATAGTTTGGGTCGTTGTGAACGCGGTCATACCAAATATGTGTACTTTTTTTTAACATTTTCATTTTTTTCCTATAATAAAAGACTTATAGGAAAAAAAGCATTTTTTGTTTTTACACTTTTATAACTTGTTTTTACACTTTTATAAAACATTTTTATTACTTTATTTTTTTACTTTTTACTTGAAGACTGGCAGCACTGATGGCTGCTATAATACGTTACACTACCTAGGTAGTGTAACGTATTATAAACTGTCAGTGTGATGCTGAGAGTCACACTGACAGGAAGCTTATGAGGACCTGCCTCCGGCTGGTTCTCATAGGCTGCCGTGCATGGCAGACCCGGGGGCCGTTGTATGGTCCCCGGTTTTGCCTTATAACCGATTGCAGCACCTGCAATCGGTCCCCGGGAAAGTTTGTTGTAGCAACAAACTTTCCAGTTCGTTGCTACAACAAACTTTTCCTGCGATCACATGACCGGGACCTGAACCAATTAGGTCCCGGTCATGTCTCCGGGACCAGAGGCAGGGGTTAACAGCGCGATTCGGGTGTCAGCGCTACTCTGAGACACCCGGATCGTGCTTTTAACACCCACTGTGAATTCACGTCGGCGCTGCACAGAGCCCAGCAAGTGCCGACGTCAATTTACTGTGGGCGGTCGGGAAGCGGTTAAAAGTAATAAAAGTAAAAATCCCCCTTTTTCCCTTATCAGTCCTTTATTATTAATAAAAATATATAAACAAATAAACTATACATAATTGGTATCGCCGCGTCCGTAACGACCTGAACTACAAAATAATTTTGATATTTATCCCGCGCGGTGAACGCCGTAAAAGAAAATAATAATAAACCGTACCAGAATCACAATTCTTTGGTCACTTCACCTTGAAAAAAATGGAATAAAAAGAGATCAAAAAGTCGCATGTACCTAAAACTACAGTTCGTTACGCAAAAAATAAGTCCTCGCACAGATTTATTGATGGAAAAATAAAAAAGTTATGGCTCTTAGAATAAGGTAACACAAAAAGTGAATGATTTTTTACAAAAAGTATTTTATCGTGGAAACGCCATGAGACATAAAAAAAACTATAAACATAGGGTATCGCCGTAATCGTATCGCCCCGCAGCACAAAGTGAAAATGTCATTTATAGCGCATGGTGAACGCTGTAAAAAAAAATAGAATGAAAAAACAATAGTAGAATTGCGGTTTTTTAGTCACCACGCCACCTAAAAATAGAATAAAAACTGATCAAAAAGTCGCATGCATCCCATGAAAACTACAATGAATTCCTCAAGGGGTCTAGCTTCCAAAATGGGGTCACTTTTGGGGGGTTTCCACTGTTTTGGCACCACAAGACCTCTTCAAACCGGACATGGTGCCTAATAAAAAGGAGGCCTCAAAATCCACTAGGTGCTCCTTTGCTTCAGAGGCCGGTGCTTCAGTCCATTACCGCACTAGCGCCACATGTGGGATATTTCTCAAAACTGCAGAATCTGGGCAATAAATATTGAGTTGCATTTCTCTGGTAAAACCTTTCGTCTTATAAAAAAAAATGGTATAAATAGGATTTTCTGACAAAAAAAATAAATATGTAAATTTCACCTCTACATTGCTCTAAATTCCTGTGAAACACCTAAAGGGTTCATAAACTTTCTAAATGCTGTTGTGAATACTTTGAGGGGTCTAGTTTCTAAAATGGGGTGTTTGATAGGGGTTTCTAATATATGGGCCCCTCAAAGCAACTTCAGAACTGAACTGGAACCTAAAAAAAAAAAAAATTAGGCAATACTTCGCTTCTTACATTATACTGATAATGAGCCATGCCCACCCTGAGATAACCCCAGTTTTGACCGTTTTTATAAACGGAGACCCCTATTAGACCGTTTCAGTGCCCGGTTTTCCCAAGCATTCACCCCCGAGAATTGTATTTCTATTGATGTGTCCTTGGTACATTTTAAAGGGAGGCTTCAATTCCGCCAGTACCTGCCGAGTAAGAGGGCAAGGTATGGGGTGAAGATGTATAAGCTGTGTGAGAGTGCATCAGGGTATACCTACAGATTTAGGATATATGAAGGGAAGGACACCAGTATTCAGCCCCCAGAATGCCCCCCCCCCCCTTACCCCTTACTGGGAGTTAATGCAAAAATTGTGTGGGATTTGGTGCACCCACTGCTGGACCAGGGTTACCACCTCTACCTGGATAATTTTTATACCAGCTTCCCACTCTTCAACTGCCTCGCTTCCAGAAGTCCTGCGGCATGCGGCACTGCTAGAAGAAATCTGAGAGGCCTCCCTAAGACTCTGCTTGGGCAAAAACTCGGAAGGGGTGAGAGCAGGGCACAATCCAGCAGCAACATATTGTGTGTCAAGTAATACAACAATACATGGCGACACCAGTACCCATGTACCTGTACGAGGTACCAGTACAGAGACCCCCAAACCAGACTGCATCCTGGATTACAGTAGGTACATGAGAGGGCTGGACTTGTCAGATCAAGCCCTGAAGCCCTACAGCGCAAAGCTGGCCGTGCACATCATACCGATGGCATTATACAATGCGTACGTGCTACGTCGATGTAAAGGCCAAATGGGAACTTTCCTGGAATTTCAAGAGGTGGTTATCAAGAAACTAATTTTTAAAGACCAGGAAGGGGGGGCTCCCAGTACTTCTGGAAGCGAGGCCACACGCATCGCACCAGGGCAACACTTTCCAGGAGAAGTTCCCCAAACTGGCAAGAAAGGAAAACGTCAGAAGAGGTGCAAAGTCTGTTATAAAAGGGGGATAAGGGAGGACACAATATATCAATGTGACATGTTTCCTGAAAAACTAAGGCTCTGTATGAAAGAGTGTTTTAAAATGTGTCATACATCCCTTGATTTTTAATCTACCCCAGTTTTACTTACCCTGATGCACTCCGCACTGCTTATCCCCCTCATCTTTCCCTTCTGAGCCCTGCTGTGTGCCCAGGCAGCTGATAACAGCCACATTGAGAGTATTGCCATACCCGTGAGAACCCACATTACAGTTTATGGGGTGTATGTCTCCGGTCAAAATGCTCACTACACCTCTAGATGAATGCCTTAAGGGGTGTAGTTCACTTCAACTGTACCGGTACCTGAGGGGCTTCTGCATACATGACTTCGCAACAGAAAATCCCCAGTAGGCCAAATGGCGGTCCTTTCCTTCTGAGCCCTCCCATGGGCCCAAACGGCAGTTTATCACCACAAATGGGGTATTGCAGCACTCAGGACAAATTGGGCAACAAAATGGGGTATAGGTTCTGTGAAAAAACTGTGCGGTCAAAATGGTAACAACAACCATAAATGAATTCCTTGAGGGGTGTAGTTTCCAAAATTGGGTCACTTCTGGTGGGTTTCCATTGCTTTGATACCTCTGGGGCTCTGCAAATGCGACATGGCACCCGAAAACCAATCCAGCAAAATCTGGACTCCAAAGAACAAATAGCGCTCCTTTCCTTCTGAGCCCTCCCATGGGCCCAAACGGTAGTTTATCACCACAAATGGGGTATTGCGGCACTCTGGACAAATTGGGCAACAAAATGGGGTATTTTGTTCCCTGTGAAAATGAGACATTTTGATCAGAAATTACATCTTATTGGAAAAAATGTCATTTTTTTAATTTCACAGCCCAATTCAAATACGCGCTGTGAAAAAACTGTACGGTCAAAATGGTAACAACAAACATAAATGAATTCCTTGAGGGGTGTAGTTTCCAAAATGGGGTTACTATTGGGGGATTTCTACTGTTTTGGCACCTGAACACCTCTTCAAACCTGGCATGCTGCCTAAAATATATTCTAATAAAAAAGAGGCCTCAAAATCCACTAGACCGTGTCTCAATAGACCGTGTCTGGTATTGCAACTCAGGCCCCCTAAGAAAGAAAGCAGACCTTTTTCTATAGTGTCAGACAACTTCTTAAGCTCTTCCCACCCAATAACATACTGTTACGTCATCAGCGCTAACGTGTTAGCGCCTTCTCGCGCAACTGTACGTGATGGAGCGGACTCAGAAGCTGAGCCAGCACCATCAACAGCGGGTGTCAGATGTATATTACAGCTGACATCCCGCTGTAACAGCCAGGACCAGAGCTAGCCTCCGATCATGTCGATTAACCCCTTAGATGCAGCAATCAAAAGCAAGCTGCATCTAGGTGGTTTCTAGCCTGTCGGTACCCCTGTTCCACGGTCGCCGGGATGCCGGTGGTTGCTATGGCAACTGGAGGCCTAACTATGGCCTCCTGGTCTCCCAAGCACAGAAGCCTTTTAGTCCCCGCCCAGAGGCTCACTATCAGGGCCAAGAAGATAGCGCAGGCAAAGAAACCGAGCCTGCCCCATCATCCACGGATGTCAGATGTTTGTTACAGCTGACACTCTGATGTAATGGCCAGGACTGGAGCTAGCCTCCGAGCTGGCCGATTAACCCCTTAGATGAAACGATCAAAAGCGATGGTTGCTATGGCAATGATCGGCACCCACGGAGGTGCCGATGGTTGCTATGGCAACCGAAGGCCTAACAATGGCCTCCTGGTCTGCCTAGTACGGAAGCCTATTAGGCCCCACCCAGAGGCGAAGCCTAATACGATTGCGGTCAGTGAATAACTGACAGCTCTAATACACTGCACTATGTAGATAGTTATATAACCTAGAAGAAACAGATTCTAGGAAGACAAGGGAGTATGCAAATATAGAAAAATACTTTATGGAGTTACGTAATAAAAGACAAGGAATCCATAAACCAGCTGATAAAAAGGACAATAAGTGTGTCTAACAGATAAACAAAGAGTACAAAATTGTACCAATGACATGCCTTCCAATAAGTTTTGCTATAGACTGAAGTGAAGAGACCATATATGCATATAACGATGTGCTACATAGGCACAAATAATACAAAATGATAATGAAATATGTTTAAAGTCCATATGAACGTGAAGGAAAGCAATTGTACACAAAAATACTAAGACAAATCAAAGGGATGTATCATACCCATGATGGATGCAAATAGAAACACAGCGAAAATCGGACGTTCGCTGTGTTGAAAAAAGGGTCGGACGTTTGCTCTGTTTCTATTTGCATCCATCATGGGTATGATACATCCCTTTGATTTGTCTTAGTATTTCCACAGACTAATTCCAATAAATTCAGCAAAAAACCTGTGGGGTCAAAATGCTAACTATACCCCTAGAAAAATTCCTTGAGTAGTGTAGTTTCCAAAATGTGGTCACTTTTGGGTGGTTTCCACTGTTTTGGCACCACAAGACCTCTTCAAACCTGACATGGAACCCAAAATATATTCTAAAAAAAAGGATACCCCAAAATCCACTAGGTGCACCTTTGATTCTGTAGCTTGTGCTTCAGTCCATTAATACACTAGGGCCACATGTGGGATATTTCTAAAAACTGAAGAATCTGGGCAATAAATATTAAGTTGCTTTTCTCTGGCAAAACTTCCTGTGTTATAGACAAAAAAAATATTACAAATAAATTTTGGAAAAAAAATGAAATTTGTAAATTTCACCCCTACTTTGATTTCATTCCTGTGAAATGCATGAAGGGTTAAAAACTTTCTGAATGCGGTTTTGAATACTTTGAGGGGTACAGTTTTGAAAATGGGGTGTTTTATGGGGTTTCAAATATATGGGCCCCTCAAAGCCACTTCTGAACTGAACTGGTCCCTGAAAAAATAACCTTTTGAAATTTTCTTGAAAATGTGAGAAATTGCTGCTAAAGTTCTCTGCCTTGTAACGTCCTAGAAAAATAAAAGGTAATAAAATAAATAAAAAAAATGAGTAACTATTTTGGGCGGTATTACGATCTGTTTTACAAGCAGATACATTTAACCCCTTAGTGACCACCAATACGCCTTTTTACGTGATTCACTAATGGGCTTTAGGCTAGGCTGACGCCTTTTCACGTCAGCCTAGTCTAAGTCCTGCACGGGTCTCCCGTGCAGGCAGGAGCCGGGGCTCTGCTGTCTGATGACAGCTGAGCTCCTGCTCCAACGCCCGCGATCTAAGTTTACTTCGATCGCGGCCGTTTAACCCGTTAAATGCCGCCGTCAATAGCGACCGCGGCATTTAACTTTGTTTACAGAGGGAGTGCGCTCCCTCTGTCACCCATCGGCGGCCCGCGAATGAAATCGCGGGTCTCCGATGGGGTGTCATGGCAGCCGGGGGCCTGATAAAAGCCCCCAGGTCTGCCCTGGACATATTCCTGTTAGGACGCGCCGGAGGCACGTCCTAACAGATTGCCTGTCAGATTTACACTGACAGGCAATAATGCTCTGGTATACGAAGTATACCAAAGCATTATAGCAGCGATCGGAACATCGCACAGTAAAGTCCCCTAGTGGGACTAATAAAATCAGTCATCAAAGTGAAATAAATATTATTAATAAAAAGTACAGTAAAAAAATAAATAAAACCATTTTTTTCCATAAAAAGTGTTTTTATTTAGTAAAAGTGTAAAAAAAAAAAAAAAGTACATATATGTGGTATCGCCGCGACCGTAATGACTCCATTAATAAAGTTAATATGTAATTTAAACCGCAAAGTGAACACCGTAAAAAAAAAACGCAAAAAACCATGGCGAAATTGCAATTTTTTTCCATTGCCCCCCAAAAAAGTCATAATAAAAATGAATCAATAAGTCCCATGCACCCCAAAACAGTACCAATCAAAAGTATATCTCGTCCCGCAAAAAACAAGCCCAAAAAATCACTACATTGATGGAAAATTAAAAAAATTACGCCTCTTGGAAAGCGACGATGCAAAATCAAATAATTTTAGTTCAAAAGTGTTTTTATTGTGCAAAAGTCGTAAAACATAAAAAAACCTCTACATATGTGGTATCGCCGTAATCGTACCGACCCATAGAATAAAGGTAATGTGTTATTTACGTCGCACAGTGAACGGCGTCAATTTAAAAACGCATAGAACAATGCCGGAATTTCAGGATTTTTTTATAATCCCCCCCAAAAAGGTTAATAAAAGTTAATATAAAAATTATATTTACCCAAAAATGGTGCCATTAAAAAGCACAACTAAACCCGCAAAAAACAAGTCCTCATACAGCTATATAGACGAAAAAATAAAAACGTTATAGCTCTTTGAATGCGACTATAGAAAAACGAATAAAATAGCTTGGTCATAAGGGCCTAAAATGGGCTGGTCACTAAGGGGTTAAATTTAGAAAAATCATAATTTTTGCACATTTTCTCTCAATTTTGGTGTTTTTCACAAATAAGCAATGAATTTATCGACCACATTTTTCCACTAATATAAAGTCCAATATGTCACAAGAAAACAATCTCATAATCGATTGGA